>NC_056725.1:915983399-916283399 GCF_019279795.1 Protopterus annectens | reverse complement strand
CCTACAGACAGTGTGAATGGTGTTGTTATATGCATTGTATAGCACTAGTGTTACAGGGTTTGTGTGTACATACTAGTTTAACATGGAATGCAGTCTGTCTGCATAGCTCACAACTGTGGACCTATCCACATGATGGCCAGAGGAGTGACTGTTATCTTTTGTCTGTCCACCACACAGGTCTTGTGTAAGATATATCACTGGCATTGTGTGTGTTGAGTGCTATCAGTACATGGCTACATCCATTAGATTTTCTGACTTCATATTCCTGACTAAGGGTATGTTGCAAACTATCCTGTAATGCCAGAAGCTTTCTCAGTGTATAACAACACTATTTCATATATGGCCCCGTGTTCCGGCCTCTGTCCTCCACCTATATACCAGGCTTTGTCCATATGACATGCAGTAAGATGTTATTGTGTAGTGGCCTGTGATTATGTTGTGTTGCCATTCCTGCCATCATTCCAGTGTTGTTGTGGTCCCCACACATATTGTGGAGTAGGGCCTATATTATATGTGGGCTTCAGCTGCACAAAACATGTGTGCCCTTCTGCAGTCCAGAGGTCAGTGTATGTAAGTGTTATATGGTCATGTAAGTCAGTCTATGGGGGAGGGCTATACACCATATATAGCCTAGGCAGTTACAACATATGAGGGATGTCGGTAGTAAGCCATCTTAAGGTATATGGCTGTACATTTCCATACATTTTACTTTGGGAACATTGGTGGCCTAGTGCTTACTGTCATACAGACTGTTCTGTTTGTCAGTGTGATAGTGATGTTTTCCATTAAACATTGTTATGTAACAGATACATCCTCATTGTGGCAACTTAATTATTTTCTCCCTAGGGACTGAGTACAAAATGCAATTTGAGGCTGCTGAACTATACATCTGCATTACTTACTGTTGATTGATTGGTATCCTCTGGCCCTGTCTTTCTTTACTGTTGTACTAGTTGAAGGCCTTGGCCTGGACAGCAGCATATGTTATGCTTTCAGATTACTGTATAATATGATCTGCTTGAGAGTTGCATTACTCAGTTAGTATGTATTTCAAAGACCTAACAGCTATATGACATGGCATATACAACTGTAATAGTACACAAATAAACATTTCTTATGTATGCAAACATGTGTCTGGTGTCATAGCCTTTGACTTCTTTGTGGGTATATGTTTCATGCAACAATTGTCTTTTGTATGAGTGAATCATACACTGTCCATTTGAAAAGGTGGCAACTGTAGGAATACTGGCTGTTCAATATGCTATGCACCATCTAAATATGTATCTTCCTATACATATCTATATGTGTGTATATGTGTATTTACATATAAATATATATATATATATATATATATATATATATATATATATATATATATATATATATATATATATATATATATATAATGTGTGTGTATGTGTATCTTTGGAATGTTTATTGCTTCCACATTGTACATTCCCTATGGTAGCCAGACTGTACTGCATGATATGTTATTGATACCATCCTGACATCATACAGGTGGGATGGATTACTGTTAACGTCTTGTGGCCATGTTGTGTAGGGTCCTGGGTATGGGACATGCAGCAGTTGGTATTGTGTTGCAGGGGAGATCTGTTTGGCTGTGGGGGTGGTGATATCAATTCTTACAAGAGGTATTTAGCTTGGGCCCCCTCACCCCCATTAATGGTGCCTTTGGTCATATATGTATTTGTTATGTTCTCTTTTATATCTATAGATATATATCTGTATACACACACACACACACACACACACACACACACACATATATACACACACATTATATATACATATATATATATATATATATATGTGTAGACAAATATATCTATACATGCATGCATATGTGTGTGTACGTATATATATATATATATATATATATATATATATATATATATATATATATATATATATATATATATATATATATATATGCACACACATACAGCTACATGTATACATACATTTGCTGTACTGTTGAATGACTGTGCTGGATGATATGTTTGTGAAAACATCACGGCTATGTATGTCTGACTTCGCTTAGTGGTAAATCTCTTTAGCTATGGTGTGCAGGGTCCTGGGTTTGAACCTTGCAAAGGCTGTTTATTTTGTTTCTAGGCAGAACAAGGGCCGCTGGCTACAGAGTTATTAAGGAATTTTTAAGCAGTTGTAAGCGGGTTTGCGCTGGTTTGCGTGAAGGTAAGCACTGCTAACTTCCAGTTACAGTTTCTTATACTCAGCTTCTAAATTGCTTAACCTGTATAGGCATTGCTTACCCCCACGCAAACAAGCTTAAACCCGCTTACTGCTGCTTAAAAGTGCTTACTCCCACTTACCCCTGCACTAATTTATTTAAAACAAATGAAAAAGGGTTGATAGGAAAGTGGTGAAAAGGGGGCACAAAGAGGGAAAGACAGTAGGGAAAATAGCTAGGGATGTTCAGGATGGGTGTAGGGAAGATCCATAGCTGCCTATTTCTTCTACAGCAACAGCTGTGCATATACACTGATTTGGAGGTAGATTTGGACACTCATACACTTGAGAGAGGGGTTAGGACAACAGTAATATGTTGTGAAGCCAATTAGACCAGATTACATGTGTCCAGTGGACACATTTGCTAAATGGACAGCTATGTATGAGGCGAGATTTTTTTGTGGAACAGATTGCCCCTTTTTTTAAGGTGAGACTGGGATGTTTGGGAGGGATAGTATGCATATTTGGGGAGGTAGGTTGGGTAGAATAACAGACAAGACAGACAAGGCAGCATACAGGGGAGGTATATGACATATGTGGGGGTAAACACCTTGGATGGGGGGTGTTTCGAAGATGGAAGCCCATGAGAGCCCCCTAGTGGAAACAGTGGGACTGACGTCCCCATCCGTGGGCAGTCACCACTGCACCTTCATGGCCCCGAAGATGGCTGTGCAGGGGGGCTGAAAAGGAGGGGCAGGCTGACTCTCTCTTTGCACCACACTGCCCTCAAGCTGTCATAGCAGATCTCCAAGCTCACTGCAGAGCTCGCTATGCACCAGACCCTTGACCTGATGATGGGTGACAGTATCCTGTCCACGCCTATTCCCGGGGGGGGACTAGCCCCATCCCCTGAGGCAGTTCCTCCCGAAGGTGGTGCAGGACCAGCAGATGAGGAGATCCCGGGGTGGACCTCAGACGTGCTGATGCCTGGTGCCACAGCCAGATGAGGTGGGAGAGGTGGGTCCACTGGGACCGGCCTTCCCAAATGTGCTATGGTGTTTTAAATTTAACACATATGTGGGTTAGTAATAGTCAACACATTCCAGGATTAGGTATAACAGCATGAATAGATATTCCCATTAACCTGGAACACCAGATATGGAACAGTTGCATAGCAAACAGAACACATGCATATATGGAACCACAGTGGCCATTACAACAACATGCAAGTACATCGATGGCAGCATGCCACCAATGTGGGAATATTTCAATATGGCACATGCATAGAACAAATTTTAATATTTATCAGACAATAGGACATATGTCCCAACAGTAGATTTAATAGTGCACATACCGATTGAGTTGTGTATTTAGTTTATTGTTGCAGATATGGTGGGGGGAGAGAGAAAGATGTCAATTAACAACCTGTATATCCCTGTAGTTTTTATTACTTTCTTAGTCAGTGCTGTGATCTGTACCTTACATGTATTATTCCAGTACCCTATGGCCTTAGTTTGGACAGTGGTATGGATGTAAAAAACTATATACATGAACTGTGTTTTACCTGCAATATACACCTCTTACCTGCTCTACCTGTGGAGGTACTGTTTGTTACACTACCTGACTGTTTCTACACATATTCCCAGATTCCAGGTTGATGTTATGCACATACCTCTCCATCTCTTATTGCACACACTCTGGGCATGTCTTTACAACATGCAGGTGAAACTGGGACATATTGTGACTATTGCCCTCATAAACCTTTGCTGAGTTGTACAATGACAGGTTTCTTTTCATAGACATTTTCCAAATATTTACAGGCCTGACAGTCAGTTATATGACATTAAATGCTGCTTACATGTCAGAGCTTAGCATGCTGATATGCCAGGGGGACAGGGTAACAGCCAGCAGACATGGGCCAATTCTCTGGACATTCCAGACAGATCTGTACAGTCGAGGGGTATGATTCTGCATACAACTTACTACCACTTCCAGGATTCGAATCATGGCTGTGTGTGCTAAAATAAGACAGTGTACATCACAGTTGGGTGTGCTATATAGATATTTGCTGTGTATCTTTTCTCTGAATTCTTTCTGTAAGTCTCCCGTGGTTTTATAATCTGACCTTGTAATTACAACACTCATACCGGGTTTCCTAGACAGTTTTATTATGTAGCATTGTGTGGATGACAGTGATGAGTAATACCTCATTAGTCAGAGATGCTACAACACTAACACTACCATACAATACCATACTAAACAGTACCAGTCCAAGATTTCACTCTTTTATTTCTAGGCACAGTTTTCATATCTGACAGACCTGTGGGGGGAATGTTTGTTATCACTACCTGAATGTTGTCACACATATTGCCAGATTCCACGTTATTGTTATGCACATACGTCTTACTCTGTTACTGCACACACTCTGGTCATAGCTTCACAACATGAGGGTGGAGTTGGGACATACTTTGCTTATTACTATCATAACACTTTGGTGAGTTGCTAGAGTGACAGGTTTATTCTTATGGATATATTTCTGACAGTTATGATGTCTGACAATCAATTGTATGTCATTATTTGCTGCCTAAACTTCTGGGATCATCCCACTGATTTGCCAGGGGGGCAAGGTGACAGGCAGGGGACTTACACCAATTATCTGGACTTTCTGACAATATCTGTACAGTTGTGGGGTATGATTGTGCATACAGCTCACTACCACTCCTAGGATTCGAACCATGGCTGTGTGTGCTAAATGTACAACACTTCATGTCTCAGTTGAGTGTGCTGTTTGGATTATGTTGTCTATCTTTTCACTGTTTTCTGTCTAAGTCCCTCTCAGTTGTACAATATGACCTCTTGTGATTACAACAGTCAAATAGAGACATTCTACACATTTTATTTATGTAGCACAGTGTGGGTAACAGTGCTTAATACAACAGTACTCTTAGGACATTGCAACACTACATTACCTTATGATACCAGAGTAAACACAAGCAGTCCAACATTTAGACTTTATTGTCAGGCTGATAACCTTTTATTTACATACAACCTATATGGGACTCTTCCTGCCATATTGTCTGGTTTATTCAGTACATGCCATACACAATACAAGTTTTATACTTGCAATTAACTTTCTACTACTTTTACATTTATTTCTTATGATAGTACATGCAAGATTATTATTAACCTGCCTCTCGACGCAATCTCTGCAATCTACAGGCATGGGCTTCCCGGTCCAGAGCCCGCTCATCTGCCGCTGTCAAATACATAAGAGGAATATTTAGCAATACCTATCCATAATATACATGAGCTGGCAATTATTAAACAAGTAATAGACTGATACACATGACTGGGACATCACCCATCTGCCTAGCCTTTTGGATCCACTGATCCAAGAGCTCCCTCTTCCTCCACTTCAGGTTGGCATAGTGATGCCTGACCTGCTCACCAGTTTGAGGGATGCCAGTGGCACTGGTGAGGTCACGGGTGAGATGGTCCCAGGCTTCCGCTTTATACTGGGAACCCTGGTACTGGCCTTGCAGCAGTCTCTGGTCATGGTCTAAGGAGTCCTGCCATGACTTTTGAATCCTGGATGCTCCAGCGCTGCACCTGGAAGCGCACTCCTTAACCCACACCGGTCCTAGTGCCTACAGATGGAAGCTGCAACCAGTTATGAGATGTATTCCTGCCTGTGCGGTTTAAATAGGGCTGATTTCCCGCACTTCACCATGATTGGACGGTTTTGAAAATGCTAAGCTATGGGCAAACCTGCTTACCTAAGGTTGACATTGCTTATAAGGATATACCACTGGGCAAACTGATTTAGCTGGCCTACACATTGCTTACACCTAGTAAGCAGGGCTGTGCAATGCTTAGCATTGCTTAATTTTTAATTTGCACACTATTTCCTGTTTGGCATTGATTTATCATTCATTACATGTTATATATGTGTTTGGTATCAATGATTCATGTGTACATACACTGTATGGGGTCATTGCATTTATTGGGGGATGTCAAGGCTTTATTACAATGACACCTTACATCTGGACTTCATGCAGTACTCCAGTTCACATATTTATGTTATGTAGTAGGTTGTACAACATAAAACTGTATATAGATTCCTTTCACATGTTAATTTTGATGTTCTTATAGTGAGGATCTGCTTGGTGATACTTCAGTCTTCTGTACTGCTGTGATGGCTTACTGGTTAACTACTGTGACTATAGTGTACAGGGTCCTGGGTTCAAGACCTGCAAGGGCTGTTTATTTTGTTGCTGGGCAGAGCAGCGGCTGTTGGATACAGAGTGATTAAGGCACTTTTAAGCAATTGCAAGTGGGTTTGCACAGGTTTGCGCGATGGTAAACAATGCTAACTGCCAGTTAAATATGCTGACAGCGAGTTAGCTTCAAATATTGCTTAACCTGTGTGTGCGTTGTTTACCCCCACGCAAATGGGCTTAAACCCGCTTACTACTGCTTAAATATGCTTACTCTCGCTTACTGTTGTTTAATAGTGCTTACTCCTGCTTACCCCCGCACTAATTTAGACAGAAATGTAACATGGTTCTTGGGAAGGTGGTGGATTTGGACACTCTATGGATTTATCATTCAGTACACATTATGCCTTCGATTTGTATCCCTGATTCATGTGTACATATACTGTGTGGGGCATTTATGTTTATCTGTGGATTTTACAACATTATTACAATGACACCTCACATCTGCATTTAATGCAGTACTCCAGTTCACAAATATATGTTATTTAGTAGGTTATACAACAAAAAATATTGTTCATAAAATGATTTGACATGGAAAATGGAATTTATTGGCATGAGAATCGAACTGGGATTGACTACTCATACGGTGAATGCTCTCACCACTACACTATTGCAGTACTGCTTCATTTGCATGTATCTTGATATTTATCTTCTTGTGCCATTTAAGCTACAGTATGCATAGCTAAGCAATGGGCAAACCCATGCACCTACAGTTAAATTTAATCTGTTTGATAAAAAAAAGTGTTTATATTATTATATTTTAAATATTGCTCTTATAAACTTAGGGTGTTGCTAGGGTAATGGGATTTTTTTTATGTACATTTTCTGATGGATTTGAAGTCTGACACTTGTATGTTTGCCATTATTGATGAGATCATCTCAATGATTCAGCAGGGTAAATGAGGGACAGGCCAGAACTATGTACCACATATCTGTTCATTCTGCATTGATCTATGTTGTTGGTGGTATGCAACCCCCTATGAGCGGCCTCGCTCATTGCAATTGCTAAATGGCAGTTCTTGACTGCGGGGGCATGTATGTTGTGAGAGCTCTGCTCTCAGATATGCCCATGCACTCATCCACGCTCCGTGTGCATTTAGGAACTGAGGCAGCTCGCCTTTATTACTATGCATGGCATGCTGCCATGCTGCTCCTAAATGGTCACTTCCATGCAGGAATAAGCTCTTCCTGCACAGAACCTTACTGAAACCCGGAGCTAATTTTTGTAAATCAATATTTAAAAAAAGAGGGAGGTATAAAACCTTTCAGTTTAAAAATGTACTATTTAACTTCAAAGTTTAAAAGATGTGAATAATTTTTGTAAAAAGATACACTTGGATTTCAAGTTGTTATATTTAGGAACACAAAGCAAACTGTGAGTCTTTGATTTCATATCTTTTTTTAACACCTTTATTGAATTATAACTTGTGACATAGGCAAACTTACTAATATAGAAAGATAATCAAACCATATTAACAGTTACAAACATTATACATCACATATATTATTCTATACCATATAATAAAAGCAACATTACATAAATTATTAAATTCATACCTTCTTATAAACCCCATTCTTCCTCCAAAGCATTTCTCTGCATACATTGTTCCCAAAATTTCCATTTTTTCTATGTAATTTACACTTATCCTTTTCTAAAGATCCCACTTCCTGTTCTTTTACCTCTGTAACAATATTAAGTACTTCAGGTATAGTTAGTTTAGATTTTGATTTCCATTTTCTAGTAATTGCTTTTTTGGCAGTCACCAGAATTAAACTTAACACCTTACTATGTCTGGACAATTCAGATCCTGTATCCCAGCTCAAAACATAATTTCCTTTGTTACACTTATTTTCTCACTCAGTATTCTTGACAGAGGACACTGCAGGGAATTTTTAATGTCTACCAGCTCATTACACTCCAAGAACAAATGTTTCTGGCTACCTCTTTCTTTCCCAATACACCTCCAGCATTTGCCATCTAGCTGAGGAAAATTTATTTGGAGTCTACTTGGGGTATGAAAGTGTCTATGTGTACACTTCCAAGCAAACGTCCTAAATATTCTAGATTCTGTTGCATATTTGGGAGTCATATATATGTCAAACCAAAAAAACAGTCACCAGTTTTTAATAACAAATACATTCAGTATACACTCTAGTGCTTCAGCTCAAAAAAAAGCCTTCCAGGAGTAAAACCTTTAGACAAAACAACCTACTTTTGTAATAAATGTATTAGTTATAATTGTATTACACAATCATTTGATAAAATAAATGGAGTTCCATTTAATCTATTGACAGACATTGTTGCCCAACAGAAAGTGTAATTTATACTTTAAAATGTGGTTGTAATTTATTTTATATTGGTGAGACTAAGAGGGCTTTTAAGCTCTGGTTGCAGGAGCATTTAAGAGACATTAAGAATGGCAAACTTGAAATCCCATTAGCAATACATTTTAGATATGTTCATGAATGTAGTCCTTAAAGCCTGAAGGGGACAATTTTAGAAAAGATAAATGCTGAATTAATTTTAACATAAAGCAGAAATTGTTATACAAAGAAACTTTGTTTATTTTAAAATTTTCAACATTGTCCCCTTGAGGGCTTAATGTTGAGTGCAATTGGAAGTACCTTGTTTGAGTTAATTGTTTTATTGTTGAATTGCATAATTGGGAAGGGATTTTTTGTATATAAGAAGTCTTCTAAAGTTTTTACTCCTGGAAGGCTTTTTGAGCTGAGGAGCTAGAGTGTATAATGAGTGTATTTGTTATTAAAAGCTGGTGACCTGTTTTTATAGTTTGTCATGGTTTCATTCAATCAGTTTGTGCCCATTTTGTTGTTGGACATTTGGACATATGGCCAGTGACCCTGCTTTTAATTTGCCAAGAATCTTTAGAGAGAGAAATACATTTGGATCCCTCTCGGTGTGCTATGAACAGTTTTCTCAGAGATCATTGAGAAAAATGAAGTATCTAGTGGTGAAGTGCTACCAAAAACTTGGGAACACTTTTTGGAGGAGACTTGGAAAAATAGGACTTCTAATTTCACCATGGTTGGTATGCGCTACACTAGAATTATGTCTCCAGAAGCTTTAATGCTTTTTCCTAAGTTGGAACAGTTATTAGTAAAGGAAACTACAGTATATTATAATATGCTGAGTCTGCAGCGATATGTGGAATTGGACATTTCCCCCTGAGGGCTTAGAGCTTGTAAATCTCCTTTTACCCCTTTTGATCTGGCTGATAAGGAGAAAAAGACATTTGAATCTAGGTGGTTGTTGGCTACCCATTGGTGTGGAATGGACTGGCTTAATGTTTTCATTGAAAGAGACATTATTAAGCAAAGGAAGCTTAAGCTGGAAATCTTTGCATTGTGCTCCTCTTTGATGGCTGCCGTAGATACCCTAGATTCAGAGCATTGTTTAAAAGACATTAATGGGAAACTGACAACTTTGGAGCAGGATCTGTTAGAACATAAAAAGCACAATTGACTATTAGAATGGTTCCGCCTTCCTCTGGTCCTCCAATGAGAAGAAATGTCAATCAAACATACAATGTCATCATCAGGAAGGGAATCAGAGTTGGAATGGTGGGGCTTCAGTAGATGCCAACAGAGATGGCAGCAATTCCAACAGTCATAATGTTTATCCTCCTCTTCCTAGAGCTCATAATGGACAGTATATGCAAGAGACCTTTTGGAGTACAGAAAGTAAACAAAGTTGATCATACAATGATAATTACAAAGAAGGACAGCAGTATTTTCAGGGTAAGAGAACAAGGTGGTACTGATTGGAATAGTGTTAATTATATGAACTCACAGTGCTTAGTTATTAATGTATCCAATAGCATTTTATATGAAGCTTTGTTGTCTGCTCTAAATTGCAGACTCAAATTTATTCCAATAGTATTACCTAGACTTCATGAACTTAAAATTGAAGTGCTCCAACTAATAAGAAAACTACATTTGAGAGACTATTTTAGGGTGGAAGATGGTGTAGAAAATGTCTATCAGACAACTGAAGATAGCATTGACTCTGAGAAGGAAATAAATGATGTATTAGATAAAACATTTTTTTCATGTGCTTCCAGTATGGAAGATGAATGTAATGCATATGGTCATTTAAACACAGCTAATATTGCATGTAAAAATAGTTTTATACCCCCTTCAAACATGAAGGCATACAAACATTTCACACCATGATTGCTTATGGTATAGAAAAAGTGTTTTTTTGATTTGATGGCAAATAAAAGTGAAATATGTTATAATCTAACTAAGAATGAATGGAAAACTTTGAAGGAATTTGGAAGTCAGAAAATTTTAATTATTAAACCCTCAGACAAAGGTAACGAGATTGTTGTGATGCATGTTTCACAGTATTTAAATATATGTTATGAACTTTTGAATGACAAAGAGGTTTAGAAAGTTGTGGACATACAAGATTGTCAGGAAGCATTAGAACAATATCAACATTTATTGAACAGAGGGTTCAGATTGTGATATTTTTCCAAAATGGATATAGAAAAAAAGTTTTTTATTGAGGGATGTAGAATGGCCTATTTTTATTGTCCCCCTAAGATTCATAAAAATATGCATCATCCACCTGGTAGACCTATCTCAGCATGTCAATATTTTTTACATAATACTTGACTGCTTTTGCGTAAGTATTTATTAAATGCTGCAGTCAGGTTGCCATCTTATATTAAAGATTCATTTGATTTTCTTTATAAAATATCAGATGTCCAATGGGAAAGTGACATGTATTGGATAACCATAGATAAGAAAAGTTTATATACGAGCATATCACATAATTTTGGAATGAAAGCATTGCATTTATTTTTGGGAGACAGTCCCATGGCCTGTTAGATAATGGATTTAGTTTACTTTAGTTTAACACATAATTTTTTTGAATTTAATAAGATTTTATATCATCAATTACAAGGTACGGCAATGTATGCCAACCTATTTATGGGCCTGTTCAAGATGGAATATCTTTATAAACATAAATTATTTTCTAAATCTGTTGTAAGGTGCTATAGGTTTATAGATAACTTGATTTTTCTTTGTCAACGAGATTTTGAACATAACATGTTTAATGTTTTATAGAAGATGGACAAAAAATAGGTTTGGCATCAAGTTTGATAGCCTACAAGGTTGGACTAGCGTAGTGGTTTTAGAATTTTTTTACAAAGTAACTCTGATGGATGTATAAAAAATAGACTGAATAGGAAACTGATGACATTAATTATTTTTGAATGCAAATAGTTGCCCTCCACCTCACACAATTAAAGCAGTTCCTTTTGGTCAATTTTTACGTATTTCTCATTTATGCAATGATATAGGTGTTTTGAGAGAAGAATGGGTTAAAACTGCAAATATGTATTTTAGAAGGGGATATAACAGAGATTTAATACAAGAAGCACTGGAGCGTGTTCAATTTAAGATGGACAAAAGATTGGATATAGCGGGTACTGACAATTATAAAAGTCATGAAAAAGAGAATAAAAATGTTTTTATAGTTACCACCTACAATATTCTGAGTGAAAAATTAAAAAGGTTATACAATACTATTGGGATTTTTTATTGAAATATAAGGACTTACAGAAAGTAATAGAAATGGTCCCAACGTTCTAAGAGAGTATAAAGGATACTGGAGTTCATAGTAGATTTGAACAACCTGTGAATATTTTATTAAAGCAGCCTAACAACATGGGTGCTTTTCCTTGTAACAAATGTATTAGTTGTAATTATATACTGCACAATCATTTAATAAAATAAATGGAGTTCCATTTAAACCCATTGACAGATATTGTTGCCAGACAGAAAGTGTAATTTATGCTTTAAAATGTGGTTGTGGTTTATTTTATATTGGTGAGACTAAGAGGGCTTTTATGCTCCATTTGCAGGAGCATGTAAGAGGCATCAGGAATGACAAACTTGAAAACTGCTTAGCAAGATATTTATTTATTTTATTTATTTTTATTTATTTACATTTGTTTACCGGGAAATTCCGACTGGACGCAGGTCCTTTTTCAGCGGATGCCCAGGGAGAAAAGCTCCACATCATGTACATGATAAATAGAGATACAAAGTTGCAGCAATAGTAAACAACATTACGGGTTGTTGGCTTTAAGAACATAACAAGATATTATCAACAGTATATACAGTAAATGTTGCAAGTTAAGATAGTTTCTTGTCATTTATAATATTAGTAACAAAGCTGGCAGACAAGATTTTAAAGTATGTAACGACAACTAGCTATTTCTGACTGTGGTTAATAGTGGCGGTGGTATAGCTGGGTTAAGAGTCCTGAAAGCCTGAAGAGAACAATTTTAGAAAAGATAAATGTTGAATTCATTAATTTTAATACAAAGCAGAAATTGTAATACAAAGAGACTTTATTTTAAAATGTTCAACATTGTCCCCTGGAGGGCTTAATGTTGAGTGCAATTGGAAGTAGCTTGCTTGAGTTAATTGTATTATTGCTGAATTGTATAATTGGGGGAATAATTTTTTTGTATGTAAGAAGGCTGTTTTTTCTAAAGTGTTTACTCCTGCAAGGCTTTTTGAGCTGAGGCACTAGCGTGCATACTGAGTATATTTGTTATTAAAATCTGGTGACCTCTTTTTTGGTTTGTCATGGGTTCATTCATCAGTTTTTGCCTATTTTGTTGTTGGGCAGTCATATATATGTCCTCCATTTGTTTCTTTGCATATTGCTTATCTAATCTATCTTTCCAATCTTTTCTGACCTCCTCTAATTGATTCCTATAGTTATTGTTTGCAATATTTTATATGCCATATTAATTATCCCTTTTTTAACAACAGCTTCCATTCTAGATTCAGTTAAAAGCTCAACCAGTGCAGTTCTTTAATTTAGGATCCCCTACCCATTTCTCTTTATCTATACTCTGATCTCAATCCCTGATAGGGAAAGCAATCACTAACCTGCAATCCAAATATCCTCTTGGCCTCTTCTCATTCTGTTACCTTGCCCTCGCTAATTATTTGTTCCCAATACCTTAGTTCCTTTGCCAGCTTCATCCAGCAAATTCAAACCCCCTCTTGACTTTTCTCTGTACCCCTAATTACAGTCATCCCTATCAGTAGAATCTCCTTTCTTCATTCCAGTGTTGGCTTAGTTCTTGGTAAACATTTTCCTACTTTATGAATATAATATTCTGTATGACTGTTGTTATTCTCCTTAAGGATCTGCATCCAAAATCCCACTCTCACTCCTTATTTCTTGAATTATGCACCTGCTTCATCATCATCCATTACCACTTTGAATTGTAGCTTTCTGCTTGTGTTATGTATAAGACCCTTAACTATGTAGCTCTAAAATATCCCTTCAAATCAAGTAATCATTGTTCTATTTGCAGGATCAACTTATCACACTTGACTCTTGCCCTCTTCCCCTCCCAGATAAAATCCATCAAATCTTTATTAATTACTATCCACAACTTCTCCTCTGGTTAATATGCATATGTCTGACCTGTGTATAAAGCTAAAGGAATTAAAAACATTGCTATTGTTTGTATCTTGATATCCACATCAATATCTATGGCAAGAGCTTCCAATTTCTCAGTTTTTGTATTATTTTTTAGTCTCTTCCCATATATCCTTAGCTGCCATAACATAATCCTTTTCAATCCATATTCCTAAACACTTAATTTTATCATCTCTCCAAAATATGGTACTGCTGAACCAATTCAGGTGTGGGCACATAGTTTATAGCTACAGTCTTTGTTTTATCTTAATTAATTTTATGTCTCAAGAAAACATGATACTGTCTGAGAATGTTCTACAACACTAAGATGTCCTTTTTTTTGGTTCTATAAAGTACAAAATAATATCATCTGATAATAAAGCCAACTTTTCTTGAACACCATACCAATTATCCCCTTAAAATTCCGAGTCCCTTATTTTACCAATGGTTCTATTCCCTGATTACAGGAATACATTTGCCTCTCTTCTGCCTGTTGTCCAATGAATAGTCCTTTTCTACAAAAAGTCTAATGTCTCCAACTTTTAATACTTTGCCCTTTTGCCACAGTTTTGCCAGGATCAACTCTTTCTGCTGATAGGTTTGCATCTTTCTAATATAGCTATTGGCTACTTTCTCATAGCCAGATTTGGAACATACACATTAATTGTAATCAGCGCTGAGCATATTTGACATATTTTTTCCACTGGATTACTGGAAGCCATGTCTTGGACCAAAGCTGGAGCTTTAACTGCTTCTTGTTAAGTAGCTGCAAGATTCTTCCCAGTCGATGTTTTCTTTTCAGCTTTTGTAGTTGATTTTTTTTTCTGGCTCTCTTAGCTTCTTCTTTGTTGGCAGCCAGGCAGTATATTTGCTAGCCAGTAAGAATTTACTAAAAGCAAATGAGTTCATTGCCTTTGTGCTTCAGTTTATGTTTTGTTACACTGGGAGGGCTAATGTTAAGCTGTTGATCAGTGTGCAGTCATCTTGGAAAGTCCTCATTTCATATATCGTTGGTGTTTTTAAGTACTGCAGTACTATGCATTTTAAATGTGGATATCGTCTTGTCTTGATATTCAGGATATCTATAATAGTGAAAAAAACAGCATAGTCTTACACAAATTATATGGAAAACATAGTAGTCAACAATTACTAGCAACTGATAACCTCATATTAGTCACAGCTTGTTCTCTTCCAATCACTGAACATCAAGGAATACTAAGGTATTTTTGTACCTGTCATGCCCTGCTCTTTTCCTCAAACAGCCCAAAAGGATGGCTGTGCAATCGGTCAGTATGAGGGCTTTTTCAACCACTTCCCTAGATGATACTGTTTCTCAGTAACACTTCCGCCTTTTATACATGTTTCTCCATCTCATTTCTGGTCTGCACTAATGATGATAAGGTAGAACACATATTGCATGAACATATTGCATGGCACATAGATCCCCAACCATCCCCACTGTGACAGATTGGGAGGATGTTCCTAACCCTCCTCACTGAGACAGATTGGAAGGATGCCCCCAACTCTACTCACTGAAACAGATTAAAAGGATGCTCCCAACTCTCTCTACTAAGACAGATTGGGAAGATGCCCCCAACCCCCCTCTACTGAGACAGATTGGGAGGCTGTCCCCAGCCCTTCCTACTAAGGCAGATTGGGAGGATGTCTCCAACCATCCCCACTGAGACAGATTGGGAGGCTATCAACAACCCTCCCCACTGAGACAGATTGGGAGGCTGTCTCCAACCCTTCCCACTGAGGCAGATTGTGAGGATGTCCCTAACCCTCCCACTGAGACAGACTTGGAGGCTATCAACAACCTCTTCACTGAGACAGATTGGGAGAATGTCCCAAGCCTCCCTGTAGAGGCAAATTGGGAGGCCGGGCCTCATCATTTCTCTCCCTGTCTTGCTGGCATCTTCAGTGGGCAGAACACTAAGTCAACCTGCTTCATCTATGTTGTAGCCAGGACTCCATCCTGTTACTCCTTGATAATTAATAGAGATATTAATTTTTCAATATTTGAACTTGTCATCATTATCTGGACACAACTGTTATTCTACAAATATCAACTACTCTTGGAATTCTCTATTTTGAAAAGGCAGTCATGAATAATGCCACCTTAAAGTGAAACTTGAAGAATAAACATTGCAGAGAGAAACCGATCAAATGAAATTTGATTATTTTGGTAATTCCCCTGGTCTTCCAGAAATTATGCCCCATTTCTTTAATGTCTTAAATTCTCATTACTTCCCATAGATGTTTTGTGGCTACAATAGCAGAAATTCATGCCTCACGATAACTTAGAAAAATCCATAGTATGTGTTTTATACTAATACAGGTAAGCACATTGACACTTGGATAATTTAGCACATACTGGTTACTTATTTCTCAGCTGAGAAGTTCAGACAACCACTTTTGTTTAACTCATTCCCTCCATTGGAGCTGTTAATACCCAGTGTGCATTACCTAAACCTATAAAAAGTAAAATGTATTGCCTCACAATTCAAACAAAGGATCATATATTTAAAGCCATAAAAGCTAAACAATCAATGGCAAACTGTTTAGCACACAGCATTCATAATGGCTCTATTAATTCAGTTCTAGGTATATAGCCAATAACCAGAGCAAATATGAATTATGTAATGATTTATAAACAGTTTATGATCACAGTAGCCATTCAAGCAACACACACATACCACCACCAGCATTTTCTTCATAGGGCTGTGAGTTTTCTTATTAGGCTAAACATTTTGTTTGTTACACTTGATTGTTGAGATATTGGAGAAATATGAATATTATTTCAATATAAATAAATAGTATGCAAATAATATTCAATATCTCTTTATCTGCACTAGACAGAGATCAAGTGTCAATACAGTTGTGCTTGTCATTTTGCAAGCTTTAAGATAAAATCCTCTGATACCCTGTATATAGCATGCTTTTGGAATTATTAATGCAAATATGAACAAGCAATATTTAACATTAAGAGGCTTCAGCAGTATGCAACTACAGAAATTCCTGTAGACATCACAAGGCTTTAATGAATTAAAGAAGAAAATAATATTTATATCAAAACAAATGTACTCAAATGTGAAGAAAAATATATATGAGTAACAGGAAGACATTTATTCCAGTATATATTACTGAGGGGTGTGCTCTCTTAACACAGCTGTCATTCAGTTGCCTCCATACTTATCCCTGGGGCATTTAACCACTAGAAAAATGTGCACCACTCTGTTTTTTTAACATATTCTAAGGAACCACTGCAGCTTCCATGTGGTTAAATATTCCAGTGTTGTATTTTTTTTTATATTCACCCCGGCAACGTAGATGGACATAGCAAGGGCTTTGTTTACAGTACTGCTGATCTGTGCTTGAATAGCATCAGATGAAGTGGAGAGAAGACGGAACAATTGATTCACAATGGTCACATCATTCAGTCTAAAATGGGATTGAGCAGGTTTAACTGCTCTTGCAGAAAAAACTTACTTGATCTGGACTTAAACAATTATAGCACATAACTGTATATTCAATTATTGAGAGGAGCAGGTTGTTAGCGGTGAGAGAAACCCTGTTAACAGCACACATTACCTAATCCATTTGTCAAGATGCTCCTCACTTGTCTTTGGGGATGTTTGAAATGAGTATCCTATAGTGGAATTTATCCCAGCTCTGCATTACTTCTCCTTCTTTGCTATCTCTTTCCTTTTTAGGACTTCTAGTTATTTACTTTTCGAACTAATATAACTAACATTTCCCTTCTTATGACTTTTAATTATTTACTTTTCCTATGCACTGCTCTGACATTGTAAAGAAGCCAAGTTTATTTACTTTCTTAATTTTATTTTATTCATACAGACTTTCTTACAAGATTTACATCTCACTGGTTATCTAACAGAATGAACTGTATTAAACAGCCAACACTCTCTTATACTATTATTCTTGGGTGATAAAACATATTTATTACATGCACCACATCTTCCTGTTCTATCTTTCTTTGTATGTTTCCTGTTTAGCTGCAGTTATTTCATTCATTTATTCATTCTTTCTCCAAATGCCTGCTTAATCAAATGCAATTTAAGGTGGCAGTATGCCATCCAGTCATAAGATAGGTGTACACACACACACACACACACACACACACACACACACACACACACACACACACACACACACACACACACACACACACACACACGCACACATACCCATGTTCTAATGGACCTTAACAATTAAAGTATGATTTAAACATTTTTAACTGAAAAATATAAGCTATTTGTAATGTCTTTACACTTTGGCATGTGTTGTTTGTGCCTGTTTACAAAAACAACTTGAGGAATAAAACAGAATAGAAAACAAAATATTTTTTGAGAAAAGATGTGATGCATGTTAAAATACCAACAATGATTCAATAAGGTTTGTAAGAGTGCAATTTAGAATGATTAGCCAAAGAATTGATTGCCAATAGTCTCCTCACAAAGTAGGCTGGCATGTTTCTTGTTCTCCAACTGAATTGACCTGTGTGTGGGGATATAGATAAATTCAGCTTTAGTTGTCAGTGGTTGAGAACAGACTTCCCTATATATGGGGTAATGATAAATTCAGGGTAGCATGTCAGTGACAGGGACAGATTTACCTATGTGCAGGGAGGTATAGATAAATATTCAAGTATGTGTATAAGTGGGTAGAACCAGACCTACCTATATGTGGGGGCATAATAAATTCAGGTATGTGTGTCAGTGGGCGGAACAGACTTGTCTATGTATGGGGATTTGGATTAATTCAAAAATATGCATTAGTGGATGGGATAAACCTCTTAAATCCATGACTAACCACTGAATAAAGTGGTGAACAATGCAAGTTCTTACACTTAATTCTTCAGAAGATAATTGGACATGCAGATGAGAATAGGGCTGTGTACCATCAACCTAATAAACTAGTGTGAAGGCTGGTGCTTTGGGAGGTGATGTATATTAGCAAGCGGGTTGTGCTGGCTGATTTCTGCAAGTTTCCATTACAACTTTGCTCCATGGTAGGTGCTCCTTTCCTATGTATGTGATGTAACATTGAAGAAAATAATATTAAGCTGAACAGATGTGGACTGGGCTGCACTGTCCTACTGAGCACATGTTTTTATCTTCTGCATCACATAAAAGCAAGTAAGCAAGATAATTAGCTAGCAAGCTGCTTGCCACAGCTGAGACTTTCTGCTAGTGTCGAGGTAGAAGTACTTATCAATTTGTTTCCAATTTACATAGATGGACTTTCTAGGTTTATGTCCTGTTTTCAGAGGAAACTCAAAACAGATATTTATACCAACCATAGTTTATTTGCCATGAGTACAATATCAGTGAATCTTATGGGATGACTGACATCTACCTAAGCTACCTCTATTTCAAGCAGATGGCACCTCAGTTTAGCATCTCACCTAAAAGCAGATGATTATATTGGACAGCACAGCACTTAAGTGATTAGCATTGTCACCTCACAGCAAGAGGTTCCCGGTTTGTTTCTCAGGTGGGTGCCTTCTGTGTGGAGTCTGCATGTCCTCCCTGTGTTCATGTGGGTTTCATCCTGGTGCTCCGGTTTCCTTACACATTACAAAGACATGTGTCTGGTGCATTTCTCCCCAGGCCTCCACTGAAAACTGGCTCATTCCAAGTTGGACTTTCCCAGTTAACAAATATTAAATAAATAAAAATAATATAAATGAAATGGTTAGTGTTTTCTTTTTCACTTTCTTTCATTTTTTCTTTCTTTCTTTCTTTCTTTTTTTTGTGGATGTGGTCTCATTTTATTACCCATTAAAGCATGGTTGGGGGAAATAGCTAGAGTTACTATTCAGTCACTGAATCACTATTTAACACATGGCTATCAGCCAAAGAGCCATTTTAAGCCTAATCAGCTTAACTCAAATTTTCCAAAATATTGCTGATGTGTCAATATATGCTAAGGAATTTTACAAGTTATAATACAGGACTGCACATATCAGGCATTCACAGACTGCCCCTATCCGTTATGGAGATAGGTGACCGACCAGGAAAAAATTTGTAATTTCCTATCCATTGGTCCAAGTTACATTTGAATATTTTAAGGGATAAGCTTTTCTTCAGATGGATGAAAAGCCTGTTCCAGAGAAAGGCAGATCTTTGAGACACATACCTGTCCCTCCAACATGCCCTGTTTATAACAAAGATAAGGATGAGGTCTTTGGAATGGGTATTTCTGATGCAGTTTGTTTTGCAGATATGCAACAAATCCATCAGTGTGGAATCAGTAGATGCAATGTAGGCTTGGCATAGATCACCATGCAGCAATCTGCAGGATATGGAATTCAGTAGTAGGGCTTTGAGGTGGTCCACATAGGACTTGATGTTTACTCCATATATTCTTTTTGTGAGGAATCTCTGTTGTCTCTCAATCTGGTTTAAGTGCCTGGTCAGGTACATGCTAAAGGGTGCTTTGTACTCAATAACTGGTCTTATGAGAGCCAGTACAGTGGAACAGTGACCTCATTGGACCTGGATGATGTGCCCTTCCTTATAAGTTATGCAATGCAAAATAATTTTCTCACCACAGTAAACACATGGTGGTCAAAGGTCAGGTTACTGTCAACATGTATTCCAGATCCCTGATGTACTGGGTTTATTTTTAGGGATGTATTTTCAATGTGGCAATTACTAGGGATGGCCAGCATTCCAAAGAGTACTGTTTCCTTGTCTCTGGCAGCAGTTGTTTGTCTGCAACAGATACTATTGAAGGGTATCTGTATCTTTAGGAGATTTAGTGGTCATACCTAGTTTAGTCATTTGCAGATCTGGTCAACCAAAGGCCCTTGATATTTGCCTTGACTTCAGAGAAGTAGATGGCAAAAAGGAGAGGCCAGATCACCAATCCCTGAGAGATTCTGCTAGTGACTGGGAATTTTGTGGAGGTGTATTTTGCTATCCTAACTCCATGTGCCCTATCAGTAAGCAGCTAGCTATCCATTGGGTGACATGTGAGTTTTAGTCTAATTCTGTAAGTTTATCTATGATACCCAAGTGAGGTACTTTGTCAAATGCCTTGGCCAGGTTCAGGTAGGAAGTGTATACTCCTTTTCCCCCAATAGCTTTAGTGACCTTCTTGAAGAAGTCTACCAGGTTAAATAGGCATGATGTGCCTCTAATAAAACTGAACTGGGTAGGGATCAGTGTTTGTAGGATTCCTATGTCACAATTTACCAGAGTATTCATAATTCTTTCTATGGCTTTGCATATGCAACTTGTCAGACTTATGGTTCTATAGTTCTCCAGGTCTGTGGAAGGTACCCCTTTGTGTAGAAGGATGACCGATGCAGTTCTCCATTCATTTTGCATGAAGCCTAATTGAAGGTTATTGTTAAAAAGAGATTCAAGTGGGCCTGACAGTTCACATTTCATGCTATTCAGGAGGCATCCTTGGTTATTATCAGGCACCACTGAAGCAGAGTTCTTGACCTTAGAAAGCGCAGTGAGGATGTGTTTCCTAGTGATAGTTTGTGGAGAAATGGTGGTGGAGTATTTCCTAGGGGGATGACTGGAGGTTATGGGGGGGTAAGGTTGATGCTGAATTTATCAGACAACAGGTTTGCAATATCCTCTGGCTCTGTAAAGGTGGTACCATTCATCATGAGTTCTGCACATTGCTGGTTATTGCCTTTAAGATTGCTGATATAACTGAAGAAAGCCTTATGACTGTTCTTACTTGGGAGGATATTTTCATCTCAAATTTGGCTTTGTTGTGCATGATTATTCAAGGATTTGCTTGTTTAGATGAGGGAGGTTTTTCTTCTGTGTGATGTCCTTCCTGACTTTGGACTTGGCTTTCTTTGTTTGTTTGTTTCTTTCTTTCTTTCTTTCTTGTACAGCCTATTTATCCTGGGATTACACCAGGGTAGCTTTTTTTCAAGATTGTCTAATCTTTATTTTGGGTAGGTACAGTTGCCTGTTTGTTACTATTTACATGATTGTTCACAGTTTCTGAGAACAATTTCACATAGGCAGCTGTGTTCTCAGAGTTTGGGGGGTTTGGAATTTTACTAAAATGTTGCTTAGTAGGAGGCAGTTAGTCTTGAAATATTTTTTAAAATGTTCTGGGTGTAGCTGTGATATCATACTCAATATCTATTTAAAAGGAGACAGTTTAGTGGTCTGACTTGATCAATGACAATATTACACTAGGGGGAGTGTGTCATTCCTCCATGTTTTTGAGGACCAGTTTAAGAATGCTTACACCCCTGATGGGCATGTCGACTAGCTGTCCCAGAGTGTTTGTGTTAACAAAGTCCAGGAATCTCTGTGCCTGCATATTTGAGGTAATATATTATTCCCAGTTAATGTCGGGGTAACAAGGGTTAACCATGAATATTGTGTACGGTTGAATGGGAGTGTCAACAGTTAAGTATGCAGTATGGGCTTTCTGGGACTTGGGGGAACCTATAGCTTGCAAGGATATGGTATGGGACATTACGAATGAAAATTTGGATATGGAGAATCTTGTGTGTGTCATTCAGTTGGACCACTCTTGAGGTGTGTTCATCTTCGATGTAAACTGACTCTACTCCACCTTTAGACCCTACCAGTGCAGTAGCTAATCTAAATGTGTTAAATAAATGCTGTAGCTAATTCTACATTGACTGTTGATCATTGTTATTCACCTATACCCTTTTCAGCAATATTTTGCATTTCATTATACAGAGTTATATATGAGAAGCTCATCGACACCAGATAAGAGTTCTTTAACTTAAGTGCTCCTTATTAAGGCTACAGTTGTAAAGGTGGATTATTTCAGAACTTTTGTAAATCAATTAATCTTTTTAAAGTATTCTTTTATATTGTATCAGGACTACGGTAAAATGTATACTGTTTATAGATACCACTTAGCAATCTTACTGCACAGATAAAGGACAAACTATTTTTTTTTTAAATATTATTCTGGGATGGGAGGAAATGTAGCTAAAAATTGTAATTAAAAATGCATTTCATCCATCTTCGTTTTCTAGGTTCATTAGTTAATGTTTCAGATATTTTTTTTCTCTGCTTTCTAATCTGACAGTTACTAATTAAATTAATTTTTGCAGCATCCATTAAAGAAAACACTGTCCCTTTCTTGGAAATCACAACTAGTATAATAAGTGTAATAATATAATATAATACACCTTTTTCTGCAGCTATTATGGTTATAATGTGTTCAGCGCAGGTGAGCACAGCGACGTTATTAATGAAACATTGTATGCCCACAGAACTTTGAGCTCAACAAGATCTCTGCAGGTGTTCACATTCACTTTTTAACTTCCAATACGTTTTGACTGCAGCAAAGCATTAATAACACTTTCTAAGTAGCATTCTCTAATGTTTTCATGGAATACAGATGGGTTGTCAGGCAATGCCAAAGTAGACCATTGTTATAAAATTTACTTGCAATAAACTTATGCAAGTAAATATGAAGATCAGACGTTTCCCAAAATGTGTTTGAAACATAATTCCATTACATATTACAAGTAATGAAAAGATTCATAACAATTGCAGTTTAAAATAACCTGAGCTGGTCATTAGATTTTTTTCCTGACCCTGAAGGAAGATCAGTAGCCAGTAAAGATACAATGTCTACATTGAAATGTACCAGAACTGTTACATATTAATAAATATGCTTAATTAGACATTCAGGTCAAAAACTTATAGCAACTAGCACCCTGTAAGTATGGTATCATCTGGCAAGCATTGTACAGAGAATTTAATGTCAATATCTGAAGACTGACCACCTGGCAAATAGAACAATGATTTAAGCAGAAAAAAATACCATGCATAACACAGTGTATTATATGTGTTACTGAATTAAGGCAAAATACCCAAATGTCGACCACAAAACATCGACAAAGCGAATGTCAACAAGTTACCAAATGTGTGCTGAGCACTACCCCTGGTGCATGCTAAATTAGTCAGAAAATTTAAACATAAACAAATAGCAAAACTGCATGGCCACATGTACCCCCAATGTGTTGATGGCTGTACCTCCACACCCACTGAGAGTTACCTATCTAGATAGATACATTTGCCTACATATAATCTAGCTACTATCTATTTATCTATCTATCTATCTATCTATCTATCTATCTATCTATCTATCTATCTATCTATCTATCTATCTATCTATCTATCTATCTATCTATCTATCTATCCATATGTATATCTGGTTCCACTTGAAAACATGGAAATTCTAAACCATCGAAATTCATATGGTCGAGACCATGTAATCGAGTGTTTAGAACATCGATGTTGTCAAGGGGAAGAAAAAGGTAAGTAAAAAAGGGAAAAATCTAGTTTTTCTGCAGGGCAGCAAGGTGCCCTGCACACTGTGTCTGTGAATGTGCTATCTCTGTGATGGCACTGCAGACAGGGTACGGGAAATCTCCTGTTTAGCTCTTCTGCATATAGCGCTAACACGGGGATTTCCCTTTACCCCACTGTAGTGTGATCTTGGAGTTGGTATATTAAAGTTGGAGGGGTGTGGGGGTGCAGGGGGCAAAGACCCCCTGCATAAAATCGTTTTAGAGGTTTTTTTTTTCTTTTTTTTATGTTCTCTTTGAATCTTCGATAATTTGAAACTTGATGTTCTGGTCTCAATGATCAGAATTTCGATGTTTCAAGCTTTCGATGATTCAAAGTGGAACCGTATATTTATATGTCAGATCTGACCATAAACTAATCACCATGGAAATCCACATCTCCCCCACACCCCTCGCAAAGGTAACCACCGTGAAAAACTTCTCAAAAGCTGACTTTGGACTCGAAAAAACAGAGGTAGATAACTTCACGGCACCCATGCCAATGGAAAATAGCTGCATGACTGCCGAATCATACACCAATGCACTGTACAAACACGTACATAAATGCATGGAACTAGCCATACCCAACAGAACCAAGATGCTCTCCTCCAAAAAAGGAAGCCAATCTAGTGGTCCCCTGCCATTAATAAACTCTACAACAGAAGGAAGAAACTGTTGCAGGTGAAAAGGTGAAGTCCCAAGATGGGAAAAACTCCCTTATTAGCCTCAACAAAAAGTTGAGATCCCTCATCAAATCCTTCAAAGCAAGCTATGAAGGCAGAATTGTGGCAGACACTAAAAACAATCACAAAGCCTTCTATAGCCATATCAAGAACCTCCATGGCAATACCCAAAAGATATTGCCAACATATTGGCTGGCAGATTCAGTGCCAGTTTTACCCCTCTCTCCCCCCTAAAGAACCAATCACAATACCAGAAAACGGCCAGGCACCCAGAATTACTGCAGCACAGGTTAAAGCTGCAATGTCCAAGACCAAGAATACAGCTTCCGTGGGACCCGATAATATCCCTGGCTGTGTTCTACATGAACTATAAAGCGAACTGGCACCACATCTGTGTGCCCTGTTCAGCCACAGCCTCACCTCAGGCTTTGTCCCTACAGAATGGCGCACTGCTACAGTAATCCATCTCCATAAAGGGGGAGCAACTAAAGACCTTGGGAATTATTGCCCCATCAGCCTGACAAGTCTGATATTTAAAGCTATGGAGTGCTTCATCATGGACCTGATTCACAAAGCTATAGGAAATCTCCAAACTCTAGACCCCATGCAATTTGGCTTTCTGAAAGGGAGATCATGCCTGCTCAACCTGGTTGACTTGTTTGAGTCAGTCACCAGGGCTATAGATGAAGGTAAGACAGTGCATACAGCCTACCTTGATCTGGCCAAGGCCTTTGATACCATTCCTCAATCGGGAATTATTGATAAACTCACCAAACTAGGCATCAACCCCTATATCACTAGGAGGGTTGTAAACTGGCTCACAGATAGAACACACAGTGGGAAAGTAGTGAACTCAAAGTCAGACTGCCGACCAGCCACGAGTAGAGTCCCACAGGGATCAGTCTTTGGTCCTCTCCTGTTTGGCATCTACTTCTCAGAAGTCCAGGCCAACACAAAGGGACTCTGACTGACCAAGTTCACAGATGACTCAAGCTGGAAACCATTATTAACTCTCCAAGTGATGCAGACATTATACAGAAAGGCCGCACTGAAATCAATGACTGGTGGCGAAACCATGGCCTTAAGCTTAACACCAAAAATTGCATCATCATCCTCTTTGGTAAAAACTCAGTTCCCACTAATTACCACATCAATGGGAGCCCACTGAACACTGAAGGTGTTATAAGAGATCTGGGTATGCAGGTTGACAGCAACCTCTCCTTCGACCACCACATTACCACTGTGGTCAGAAAGTCCTTCTATGTGGCACATCTCATTACCAAGTGTTTTGCATCCAATCAGAAAAAGGACATTTTCTCTCTCTACTCTTCCCTCATTAGACCAATCATCAAGTATAATGCCCCATTTGGCATGTACCACACTAGACACCTGCAACAGCTGGAGAGGCCACAGAAGTACCTCACGAAGAGGATCATAGGTATTAAACACATGTCCTACACAGACAGATTCAAAAGATTACAGCTATTCTCTGTCTTATATCACCTACTTAGAAGTGATTTCTGCTTGACTTACAAAGCCATGTCTGATCCAGCTCTGCTAGAAATGCTACATCTAAAAAAATCCCAAACCCTCTGCACCACATGCTCCAGAGACCTCAACCTCATTACCACAATTAACAGAACATGCTGGAGGGACAGGTTTCTCACCCAGAGACTGCCCATGCTCTGGAATAGACTTCCCATACATGTCAAGCAGAGCATCTCGCTGACCCTCTTCAAGAGAAATCTTGATAAGTGGATGGGTAATAGAAAGTTAACCCCAGGGATCTCTCCAGTGGCTCTACTTGATAGAGGCACTGGGAACTAATATCAGGTGGCACAATGCGAGGGCACTTTTCTGGGCTAGGCTTGTAAAGGTTCCAGGGCCATTAGCCTAGTACACACCTATGAACCTATGTACATAATCCAAGAGCACACTATATCAGAGAAAGGGCATATTCCCCCACCCAGATTATCAAGTGGTCTCATACACTTGACAACCATCTGCTTAGCTGACCAAATTTTGTTGATTAAACGGATGATGAATAAAGTTAGTTTCAAAAATACTCAGTGCTAAACAAAATTAACCTCAAATGAAATTTCTTCCAAACCAAACATGGAATGACAATCATTCCTAGTCTGACCGATAGACCTAAATCCATCAGACTATCACTTTATTAAATACAATCACATTTAAGTTGTTTTTTTGTTTTCACAAGCCTGACTTAAGCCTTAATTTGCTCGTATTGATAAAAACACTTTTTTACATTACATAGAACAATACAAATTAATATAACATTCTTATTAAGGGAGAAGACTGATGCATTAGAAAAGAAAAATGGAATAGAATTAAACTTTAGAAATAGATTGATATGGACTTAATATTGTTATCTATAAATACTAATGTCTTAAACAATCCACAGAAAAAAGCCAACCTGACAAAGTATTTAAAACTAAATAAAGCCCAAATAGTTTTTTCTACAAGAAACCCGTTTTAAACTAAATGATAATTATATATGGAATCCTAATGAATACATGACTTTAATAAGCTCTTCCTATAAATCCAGGACTAGAGCAATAACAATACTATGGAAAAAGACTATTATTATTCCTGAGATTATCTACAAATATTTAGACAAAGAAGTTCTTATAGCTCTTATAATATTCACAATTAATAATAGAACATGGACATTGGTAAATTTATATTGGATTCCAGGAATGGGAAACACTGCAAAAAAGCATTTGGACTTAATAGCTAATAAGTATAAAGTTAACCTAATAATAGGAAAAGGCTTTAATTGTATACTCGATACTTTCAAAAGCACACAAAATATCCAAACGGACAAACCTCTGCAGCCAAAAAGAGTAAAATAAATCCACGGAATATCAAAGATTTAATAGCATCCACAATGAAAGTATATCCACAAACTGAATAGGTTGACAAGCAGTTTCATCAGAACACTTGCTAATTGCCAGTAATTAATTTATACAGCTTTAAAATATATATATGTTATAAAAACTAATACAATATAAAATATAATGTAAGACTGCTATATATTCAATATTTAAATGCTTGCTAGTGTTTGGTTGGAGTGTTTAACTGTTCAACAATAACAATGGTTTTATCGACATGAAGTCATTGATTCAGGGTCTGTATTGGCATTAGTTAATATCTGCCAATAAAGTTCTCTCCATGCTAAATAATTTTACTATTTCCTCCCTGGGATTACTCTTAATAACATCTATGATGGCAAACTTGAATTTATGTTCCTCACCCATATCAATTATATGCCTTGCCAAGGCATTCTTAGTGTCCTTCCTTTTTATACAATACAGATGAGAGTAAATTCTTTGCCTAAACTCCCTCTCAGTCTTCCCTATGTAAAAGAGGGACAGGCTGAGCACATTTAGTCCTGCAGTTCCCTTTTAGTGCTAATATTCTATTTCTATTGTAATTTAATAATAAAATGGGGTTGCTATCATATATATAAGGACATTGTTTACAGAAACCGCATCTATTAGTATGTGCTGTTTCTGCATCTGCACAAACATTTAATGTTCTTGCCCATTTTATTAATAAAACATGGAACTGTACCTACTTTGTCCGCTTCTTCTTCATCCATTAAGAGATGCCAGTTATTATATAAAATATTCTTAACAATATGACTGTATGGCCCATATTCTATAATGCAAGCCTTACTATAGTTAATTTTCCTTTTATTTTTATTTTTATTTTTATTTATATATTAGAATCATTCTCTAATATACTTATGTGTATATTTGACTGACTTGGGATATCTATAGTTGGTGTTGTTGGTAGTCCCCAGTAAGGGCATATATATCTCCTCTTTTGCTCAAAACATAATCGGAAATATCCTTCATAATTTCTAAGTCATAACCTCTTTCCAAAAATAAAGAAGTTATAAATTCAATTTCACAAATGGTGTCAACTAAATCTGATGTCATTCTTATGGCCCTAATGCACTGGCCTTTGTAAATGCTTCTTTTACATTAGTAGGGTGGAAGCTCCTATAATCCAAATAAGAATTAGTAAAGGTGGGTTTTCTATAAATTCTAGATTTTAAACCCCCATTTTCAACACTGACAAGAGTGTCCTGTTGCATTGTACTCTGATGTGAATTTTAAGTATTCACTACTAGAATTAATATACTCAAGAAATTCTAAGAATAATGTAATGTCCCTTTCCATAAAATGTACAGATCATCCATGGAAGTATACCAAGGACTGTTAAAAATAGTCATTTCTTCCCAGTCCAACATCACCAGGTTAGCAAATATAGGTCGCAAGCCGCACCGCATAGCTACACCTCTGGTTTGTTTGTACATCTCCCTCAAAGTAAATGAAATTATTTTCCAGGACAATGCTCATCAATTCCACTAATAAAGATATTCTATCCCATGAGAGTTCAGAGTATTTCCTCAGGCTCCTAGTGAAGGATTCTAATCCTTCATCTATAGGAATACTGCTGAACAGATCAATAACGTCCACAGTAGCAAATGTAATGTTCTCATGGTCCGTAATCAAAGGATAATTTTTTAAAAATTCCCATGAGTCCTTCACTAGATGTTTGACCTTTGTATAAATGGGTTTTAATAAGGTGTCAATAACCACCCCAATGTGAAAGGTTTTTGATCTGCTACCTGATATTATAGGACGAAAAGGTGGATTCTGGATGTTTTTATGTACCTTGGGAATGCCAACTATGGTGGCTAAAATAGGATACTCTACCTTCATATATTTGTATAAATCCTCAGTAATCCTTTGTTCCAAAAAATATTCCTCAAGGTATAGATCTATTCTTCTGTGTGCAATATTCAGCTCATTAAGAGATATAGTGTTGTAATTACCTGAGTTGTGTAAAATATCAGAAATGATGGCTTTATAAGCAATGGTGTCATAGAAAACAGCCCCTCCGCCTTTGTCAGGCTTCATTACCCTGATGTTTTTGTTGTGCTGCAGATCATATAACACCTTGCTCTCTTCCTTAGTTAAGTTAGACTTTCTCATATGTTTTTTGTTCGTTCCATGATTGAGAGCATATATATCTTTAATTACTCTATTTTCAAACTTAAAAATGCTAGGGTTGGTCATAGGAATATAACAGCTCTTTTTCTTTAAATTAGCAGTATTATCATTAAACTCATTCTCATTATGTATAGAAGAAACTGCTAAATTTAATTTCCTAGTATATTTTTTGATCTCTATAATGTTATCAACTACATTAAATTTAGGCGTTGGGATGAATTTCATCCCCTTAGATAATAATTCAAAATGAGCCTTTTCTACTCTGATGTCACTGTAATTATATATATTGAAGTTCCTGTAAGTATTTAATACAGGATTTGCAATATTTAAATTACTTATACTAGTATTAACAAGTTCCTTGTTTAGAAATGGTGTTGTTGTTTCTTTTTCCATTTCCCTCCCTTCTGCCATTTTCCATATTTTTTGTCCTTGTGTACTGGAAAAAACTCATCATTAATATAATCACGCCTATCTGTATCATAATATTCATGTGTTTCTTGAATAATTTCAGGAGATTCCCTATTCAAATAATCCCATTTGTAACAGACATTCTTGTGATACTGTTCCTTGTCTCTTCTTAATTTCTTTTCCTTTCTTTCATACGCTTTATAGGCTCTGTCCCTAGCAGTATTAAACTGTTTCTGAAATAATGACTCCCATTGTGGGAACAACAAGTCCTGTGTTATAATATTATTTAAATTTTCTACCTCTGTCAACAATCTACATAGTTTGCAATCATTAAATTTTATAAGCTTCTTCATGAATTCAAAACCAAAACTATCAAAAAGTACATTAAATTCTTCTTGAACATCAATGTTTAATTCAATTCCCATAGGGAACTTAAAAAATCTAAGGCCCATAGGCACAATGTTAGCAGATAAACAGTAGTTGAGATAAGCATTGTCCATTTTTAAACCATTAATAATGTTTAATTTTCTCCCAAAACTGTAAATCAACTCCTTTAAGCTTTCTTTACCATGCTGCCCCTTGTCGAAACAATTGTTAGAATGCCTTGGCAAGGCATATAATTGATATGGGTGAGGAACATAAATTCAAGTTTGCCATCATAGATGTTATTAAGAGTAATCCCAGGGGAGGAAATAGTAAAAATTATTTAGCATGGAGAGAACTTTATTGGCAGATATTAACTAATGCCAATACAGACCCTGGAATCAATGACTTCATGTCGATAAAACCATTGTTATTGTTGAACAGTTAAACACTCCAACCAAACACTAGCAAGCATTTAAATATTGAATATATAGCAGTCTTACATTATATTTTATATTGTATTAGTTTTTATAACATATATATATTTTAAAGCTTCTGTTTTTAACGTCAGGAAATTTTTTGTATAAATTAATTACTGGTGCAATTAGCAAGTGTTCTGATGAAACTCAACCTATTCAGTTTGTGGATATACTTTCATTGTGGATGCTATTAAATCTTTGATATTGTGGATTTATTTTACTCTTTTTGGCTGCAGAGGTTTGTCCGTTTGGATATTTTGTGTGCTTTTGGAGGTTGAACCAAACGGTCACTTTTGTACTTTCTGTTGATACTCGATACTTTGGAAATGACTAGCAGAAGGCCTCTACGTCTATCTGCCAATGCAAAACTTAAAAAATAAAAAAAGATGGAAGCATTTAATTTATTGGACACATTTAGTATAAAGGATGCTAATTCATTAATATATTCCCATCAAGACTATAGATTTGGCATCCAAACCAGAATAGACAACTATATGTCTCTCAAGATTTGTGCTCAAAAATTTCTGCTTTCTCAATAATTCCAGGTTCATTATCTGATCATAATTCTCTTGCTTTGAAGTTTCAAATTGATTTTAAATCATAATCATCACATCCAGAATCCCATCTTATATTACAAAAATTAAAGAATTTAAACCTTGGTTACTATCTGAACTTCAATTTTTTGAGACTAATTATACTTCAGAGATTAATATAATAATGATTTGGGATGCACTAAAAGCTTATATATACGGCAGAACTCTCAATTGGTTTAAAAATAAAATTAAAGAATGGGAATCAGAATTGCAAGAATTATAGTCTCAACTATTATTACTTAAATCTAACAATGCTTCATACCCTTCTGATAATAAAAAGGAAATAGAAGATCTAAACAAAAAAAATATAATGAAATCCTAACTCACAAGACCAATCTTGCACTAGAAAGATTAAAGATAAACTCCTGTGCTACCTCACCTAAGTATCTGAAGAAGCTATCTACAAAGATCAAAATGCAATCCAGCACTAATAATATTGTCAATCTCTTACATGAGGGGAGAAAGAAAAGAGTTTTAGATATAGGCAACATCCTTGATGCCTTTAAACATTATACAAATCATTATAAAAAGACAAATCTTTCAATTGACTAATTTAACCTGGAATCAATTGCTACCAAACTAAATAAAATACCTGAGGAACTAAAACTAGATCTTCAAAAACCTATCACACATAAGGAAGTCATGGACAAGATAAAAGAGAGTACAACTAATAAAGCTCTAGGAATAGATGGCTTAACTACAGAAATGTAAAAAACTCTTTTCTATATCTGTAACAACTCTAGTCCGTAAAACACTAACTGAAGTCCAGTCACAAGGAATAATCCCTCCTTCTTGGAGATATTCTCTAATTACTCCTATTTTGAAAGAAAATAAAGAATCTCATTATTGTAGCTCATATAGACCAACACCCTTACTAAACAATGATTATAAGATGTCGATGTCCATTTTAGTTAACAAAATAAAAACTCCCTTATCCAAAATAATTAATAATGACCAAACTGGATTTATACACAACAGAAACGTCTAATAATATCAAAAGTATTCTAACACTTATTGAATTTCTAAATAGGGAAAATAAGGAAACATTGATAACTAGATTAGACATAGAAGAGGCATTTGAGTCTTTAAGTTGAGAATATTTATTTAAAGTGTTATCTCTATTTGGTTTTCCTTCTTCCTTTATTATGCTTATGAGGAAAATATATAAAAACAATTTAGGCCGTGTTAAACTATGACCATTCACCTCAAAATCTATTATCCTTACCAAAGGTACTAAGCAGGGATGCACCATGTCACCTATTTTGTTTCCATTAGCTATATAAATACTTGCTGCTTTAGTATGAAATAATTCAAATATAAAAGGTATAGATATAAATGACCAATATAATTCCAAAATAATGCTGTTTGCTGATGACGTGCTTCTTACATTATCAAATTCCAACAAGGTCTTAAAAAATTAGATTTGCTAATTGAAAAATGCTATATGATTCTGGGTCTTCATATTAACAAATCAAAATCAGAATTCTTGTTATTGAATAAAAGGAAACAAATATGAATAAATAAATAGCATGCCACTGGGAAACAAGTATCCACTCTAAAATACTTAGGAATTATTTTCTGCAAAGATATGGAAGATACACTAAATGCAAACTATAATAACATTATTAATACATTAAAAATATCTGTGAATAAGTGGAACAAAATTTTAATGACCTTTGAAGATAGACTACAGTTGGTAAAGATGGTCCTACTTCCTAAAATCTTATATGTAATACAAGCTATTCCAATGATTTCTGAAAGACATTTTCTTAAAGAAATAAATACAATACTACTAACGTTTCTATGGTTTCCTAAAATAAATAGAGTTGCTTTACCTCATCATATTAGACCATGGGAACTAGGAGGACTTAATTTTCCAGATATTGAAGCATACATAAAGGCTTCCATGTTTAAAACAGTAATTGACTGGATAAGTCCTAACTACTCCTCTAATTGGAAAATGTTACATTCTGTTTTACTGACAAATGAAAATACCCTATCAAAAAATCTCCTGATAATGAAAAAGTCTAACAAGTTATGGTACTTATTATGTATAGCTATGCAATATAATATTACAAAGCCAACCAAATTGAACTTAACTATCTTTTTAACACTTTTATGAAATTTGTCAATATAAATATTGATATAAAACTTTGGTTTGATATTTTAATTTCATTCAATATTACAAAGAACTTCTGTGACAGGATACATAGAAATATACTCACTACATGGGAACGTAAAAACTTTATCTGCTGGAATTCGTGCATCAGAGACCAAAAGATTTTAGATATTCAATATATAAAAACATATTATGAGTCGACATCTCAAGACTGGCTCCTATTACAAAATGTCTTAACATATACTGAAGAACTATGTAGAATAATCAGTAACTCCTCTTATAAGAATATGCCAAAATCCATAATCTGTCTATTTGGATTTGTATAAAATAATCATAATAAGAAGTATGTTATTTCTCTTTTATATGGTGAATTAATTACTTATAAAATGACACCTAAATCAGCTTATTGGCAATAGATTACTAAAGGACATTCTTTACATTTAACATGGAAAATAAATCAAACATATTACTCTCTTTCAAGCTAACATCTTAATCACAGTACTGGAGAATATTCAATAGGAAATTTCTACATAGCTCCTACATAACACCTGATAAAATTGCAAATATTAACTCCTCCAGAAATGTGACATGTTGGAGATGTCAACAGAACATAAAAGCTGATTGGTCTCATATCTTTTATGACTGCATTGCTATTAAAACTTATTGGCCTGATATTAATCATTTTCTACAGGCTATATTTACAGATTATTTCGCTTTATCTAAAACTTCAATTTTATTAAATGCAAATGAAAGTATCTTCTTGAATAAAACAAGCGTGTATTTACTCTGGACAATACTAACTTTTGCCAGTAAATGCATAACCAGGAAGTAGAACTCCAATGTATCACCTACAATGAAAGATCTTTTTAACTCTGTTAAAGGAAGCAGCAAGTCAAAACTAAAGAACTCAGACTCTATCTGAAGCCATTAGTCAACAAACCATGGAGAAAAGTTTTATTATTGATTGATACTTTACAAATAGACTCAGTCTTTCTGTAATATCCATACCATTGAACTGGTATTCTTGCTTCATAAATATATTGATTTCTTTACTTATGTCTGGCTGAATGTAAATATTGTATATAGTTATTTAATTTGAATTTAGAATATAATGTATTTGATTTAACAAGATTTTGAAAATAAAAATCATTTGAGTAAAATAAATACTCAGTGCTCCTATTATGTGTGTATGTAGACATATATGTATAAATAATATATGTAGGTGCAGTAGGAAACATTGAATGCAACCAACAAAACCATGCTAACATTGATGTTTGCATTGAAAATGCAGGCATCAACAAGCAACTACACATGCACCAAGAAATAGCCATGGTGCATGCAAAAATCAAAAATGAAAGCACTGCACACCCCACACCCCCTGCTAATTATATATACTAACTCTGAGATCTCAAAAAGCATGTGCTAAGGGCCTATTCCCCAACCCTGGGAACAGTTCCATCTCAGACACCTGTTAACCAGCTGTTTAGCCTACTGCACAGCTGTTAACCATGCACAGACTGGGGATGGGCATAATGGCTAAGGTGTTTACCTCACAGACACACGGTGCAGTATTTAATTTTCACCTTTCGATGGGAAATTGGCTAGGCTTAAAATGGCTCACAAGAACAGCTAGCCTAGTACTTATGCATGATCATAAAGAGTGAGCTAATATATATGTACAGCATTATTATATTCAGTGAACTTTTCCCTATTTGGGCCCTCATTCCTCATGCTTCCATTTTAAATTTTTCCTATACTTCTCAACCTGTTGGCAACTAAAAGAGATTTAATAGCATACAGAAAATAAATACATGTAATACCTAAAAACAAATATATATGTGCATAGTCTATGTGTGTGTTTGTGTTCATTCCAAAGGAAACTATAGTCTAACTGAAAACACCTGTCTAAAGTAAATGACCAATTATTTCTCAGAGCTTACCAGTAATTCCTGAAGCAGCTACAATCTGTTCAATTAGCTAATTGGCATGCCATAATGATGTGAGGTCTGACAGTGCCAGAAGCATGTTATATGAGAAGGAAGACATTTATGTTTTATTTCTGCCACTCATGTTCCTGTTATTTGCATAATTACTATAATAACTTCTGCTAAAAGTTCCATTACTGAATCAAAAAAATGAAAGGATGTTGAAATTTCTGTGTCATTCAGATTAGAAAAGAAAAAAAACAGAATGATTCTTCAGCTATTTTAATATTTTAACCAAAATAAATGTGCATGAATTTAGATCTTGAAAACTATTACTAGCTTAATGATTGCAAAGGTGACCACAGAAACAAACCAAAGTTTGTTTGTTTATTTATTACTTTGTATCATATTAACACTTTGTATGATGCACATATGGTGTATGAGCATTAAGCTCAAAACCCTTGTAAAATCATTAGATACTGGTTCCCATTTAAAAGGCTATGGGACACTTTCCTCACCATTAAATTACAGTGATCTTACAGTTAGTGCATGTACTATCTATAAAGAAGCAACACTCAGTATGGAGAGATTGAGTATATGATGAACAAATTCTACTTGAGGAGACAATAATGCTCCTTTTGAAATATATTTAAATTCATTTTCTAATCAATGACAAGCTTATCCAGGTACATAAATTCTGAATGACAATAAATTTATTTAATTTTAATAATGAGCATTACATTCACTTATATGAAACTATAAAGAATGTTTCTTTTTAATTTTCTTATACAAAGATAAATGAGAGCTACAGCTTCAGAAATGGCTCTTTAATACATCATATAAAAAGATGGATTGCTTCTTTCATGGGAATAATAAATTATGGGGCTATATAACACAAGAGAGAAGCACAAATTAATGTTGTTCAGTATATTTAGGACTGCATTTCAAGAGTACTTCACAAAATACTTGAAAATGCTTATACAATTAAGAATTTTCTTTCTTTTTTTTTTTTTTTTTTGAGTTTTTGCAGCCTTAATGTTTGCATGTATGGGGTAATGAGTATTCACCATCCCAACCTAGATAGGATTGCAGTGTTCCCTGCTTCCTTGAAAAAGAAAAAAAAAATGTATGTTGGTATGTTTACACTATTTTTCATGAGAACAGTAAAACACATTCACTGGGATCCAGACAGGCTTACAGGGATATTGAAAGTTCTCACATCAAAGTAAGCCATTCCAGTTCACAGACAAGTGTCCTGCTATGTTTTTCCCCTGGTGGGGGTGATAGCCTGGAGAGCAGTGTCACTGGGGAAACCACATGCTAATGGGGAAATGGCAGTGGCTGTTTATTAACCTGGTAGAGAGATGCAGAAACAGCTCTGCCACATTATGTGTCTCTATGAAGAAAAACTGATCAGTATGTGTTTAGTTGTGTGGCTTTATTGTGCTTCAGTATCAGAGAGTCTCTGTTTGCATTTGAGTTTTAGCTTAGACTGCACTGTCGTATTGTCTTTCACAGTTCTGTCCAGCAACTGTGCTTACAAGTAAACAAACCAATAACAGCTACGGAATCATGCAGCTTACCTCGAATATTAAGGATTTATAAAATTACCATCTTGGATTTGAAACATTCATGAAACTTTGATCAATCCGTATGTGAACACTTCTAATTTTGTAAGGCTATTGGTTTTAACCTATTATTGTTTGGAAGTAGTTGTCTTTCCTTCCCATGGTTATTCTTGCTTCATTTGAAGGAATTTCTTAGTTGAAAATAAGTTACAAAGAAGAAAATAACCTTTAAAAATAACACAGGCATTCTTTTACATTTTTTAGTGAACTGGTTGTCTATGTCTCCTCAGACCACTCATGTCCTGGCACACATGGGCCATCAGGGGCTACCATCACCAGTCGGGGTGGCCATAACTCAGCTTAATAAAACAAAAGAGCATCATTTAAAGTAAATAAAACTGGGAGCTAAGTCTTTTTTTTTAATTTTTTTTGTTTTCACAAACTATATTTGCAGGTGTGAAACATCTCACTTGATGTCATGTAACAAAAAAATTAACTTTCTCATGCACAATAACACTCCAGAATGTCTTCAAGAGACTGCAACTTGAATCTTTACCTTTCAAAAGAATATTTATTTATTTACTTACATTTTTTTTTATTTTCTTTGTTCACAAGGATAGGGCAAGTGAAACAGTAACAGGCACCTTTTTAGTAGCGGCTTGCGGAGACAATTTCCAAGTACAGAAGACATGAACAGCAATGTAAACACAATTCTGGAGACATGGATTAATACAGACAATGAACTATTGAATACATAGCAGCTTGTGAAGTATAACCCCCTGAGAAATGATATACCAAGCTAGCCTTTCTGAATTAATTTACTGTGAGTTAAGGACATGCTTTTAGACGGAATTGAACATTTAGTCAAAGAAGATTAAGACATTGCATAGCAGGGTATTATGCATACATGTTTTTAATTTGCATATAGTATTTTACATATTTATATATATATATATATATATATATATATATATATATATATTATTTTACATATTACACATATTAATATACATATACCATTTGCATTTTTATACTATTTCACAATGTATTCATTCACTGCATTGATTAGATCTTGATTTATAATATACTAGTTTTATCAAACAGAAGTAGGTGTGAGAAGGTGTATGTTAATAATTAAGTGTTGAGAGATATAGAAAGAGGCTTACAGATATAAATAAGGGAGTGATGAGATATATGAGGCCAGGAAGCATTGACTGATGAAACAGAGGAAGCAGTTGAGAAACTAGCCTGTCATAGAATGGAGATCTTTGTACTGTGGGGTATTATTTATTTACAATATTACACACAAGTATAAGTCTCAAGGATTGACAATTATTTTTGTGGGCAGTGCCAGTGATTGCTTTTTGATAGAGCTTTGAGGTGTATAGTAAATGAATTAATGTTCCTTTCATTTTTAATTTTAAGTGGGATAGAACTCTATTGTTTTCTTATGTAAACTGAATATACAGAATCAGCTGAGTGATTTCAGGATTTAACAATGTTCAATAAAAAATTCTGTTGAGGTCTAAATGGTCTTGTGAGATTATCGGTTTGCACAAGTACTTACGGTGGTTGTTTTATGGTACAGAAAATTATTGTGAGTTGTTAGTGTTGTCCAAACACTCCAGGTACATAGGGAAGGGCCAGATTCACTGTGTCCATGATTAACACTTAACCATTCACAAAGATATGGAAACTCTTCCAGCTACTTGCTATGTGCTCCAGACCTGTCCTAACTCTTTGTACTAAACTTTCAGTAGCCAGTAAAAAAGTACAGTCATGTAGGTAAACTTGCCATAACAGTAGATGTTTCAGTGATCACTGCTGCAGTAGCCTTATTTATATGAGGTTATATCCAGCCAGGTATATAACAGCGAGCCAGCTTCCAAAGCTTCAGGACACCTTCCACATGCCAAAACTGTCAGGCAGCTCAAGCAGAGCTGACTAAAAGACAACTGTGGGTGCCAAGCCCTTTAGAGATTTCCTGAAAACAGAGAGAGGGAGGCTTAGTCCTGAAATGCAATGCTAGGAACAAAAATAAATAAATAATTAAATAAATAAATAAATAAACATCCACACCCTGGCATAAAAAACACACCAAAAAACAAGGTGGTGGAGGGAGAGAGCAGCTACTGCAGCAGTGATCATTCAAACATCTACTGTTATGGTACGTTTACTTACATGACTGTACTATGCTCATCATACTGATATCTGCTGTAGTAACTTTAGCTGTATGGATAGATTACCCTAGCTTACTACATTTGGGAGGTAGGAAGAGAAGACCCCCTGGAGAATGCTCCCAGCAAAGCCTGACCTGGACCTACAGAAGGAATCAAGCTTTGGAAGCTGGCTGTGAAAGTATGTACAAAGGACCAAGTATTAGTTTCTAGAAAACTTCTATAATCCAACCCTTTCCAAAAATACATTGATGAAGCCAAAGCCCTGATTCAGTGGGACGTAATCCTGCCAGGAATAGTTTTGTTATTATGAATATAACAAAAGGTAATCACCTTACAGAACCATCTGGAAATATTCTGTTTTGATGGAGGTTATCCCTTCTTCTAAACTTCACAAAAAATGAACAATTCATTCAAAGATGTGAGAGATTTACTTCTATCAAAATAGTACCTGAGTTGTCTGTGGACATCCAAGCTAAGGAGTATCCTTTCACCCTCATTTTAAGGTTCAGAAAAGAAAACGGGGAGATGGGTAGTTTGTCTTAAAGTTAACTCAGATACAACTTTAGGCCTAAAAGAGGGATTAGTTCTCAAAGAAACTCTGTCCCTGTGGAAAATGACTCACCATAAGAGTTTTCAATGCAGTTACTATTCTTGCAGTGGTCAGAGCAATCAGTAAAACTGTTTTTCATGTTAAAATTCTCAAGTCAGCTAGGTCAACTGGTTCAAATGGAAGAATTGTTAGTTTCTCTAAAACAAAATTAAGATCTTAAGGAAGTCCACTGGTTTACTTGAAGGCCTGTTGTGCAAACCCCCTTTCAAAAACATTTTGCATTTTGACATGAGACTGCATCGAATGAGGAGGATCCATGGAAAGACATGCTGACATGGCTGATAGATGGACCTTGGTAGAGGAATAAGGAACACCATAGAATAGCAACTTACATTAATATCGTAAAACCAGAAAACAAACTAGCCCTGAATGGGTGCTAGCAATGTTGCTGGCACCAGCTAGAAAGCCTCTTCTATTTGCTAGTGTATGATATTCTAGCAGCAGGCATTCTTGCCTGCATTAGTACCAGCTGCATGTCCTAGGTCAATGGGTACCTAAAAGGAATTAAGACCCTGTATCCATCACCCATTTTCTTGTATGACTAGATACAAACTGTGAGGAAGCTTGTGGTTATTGCCCTCGACCACTTCCAAAAGAAGGGAGAATCACAGTTGCCTGGCCAGAAGAGAGTCACCACAGTGATCTTGTGGAACTCCTTCTGAATCTTCAGAATTACCCTAGATATTAGTGGAAAGAGTAGAAAAGAAAAGGCATCTGTCCTCCAGGCCTTCTTGCATGGAGTCCAGGAACAGAATTTTTGCCAGTTGATTGTTCAGAGAGCAGGCAAAGAGGTCTACTTGAGGAACTCCTTAGAGAGGGATCACATCTTGGAAGACACATTGATTTAGTTTCCATTCATGGTCTGCCCTGGACCTGCTTAGCTATTATACCAGACAATCTTGCTCTGATGGAATGTAAGATGCGTGTCAAGTGAGATTGTGCTGTGAAGTTATATCCCAAGCTAACAAGGCTAGTTTGCAAAGGGGGTATGATCGGCATCACCCTGCTTGTTGATGTACCATATGACTGTGGTATTGTCTGTAACAACTTGAAGAGATCCCAGGGATCAAAGATGATTCAGAGAATTCAGTGTCTTGATCAGGGCAAACATCTCTTTGATATTTATGTGCTTGTATCTACCTCTGGTATTCTACATACTCTGCAATTTCCTCCTGAAACTGCTCTCCTAGCAAAGCCCAAAGCAAGGGTGTTACTGCTGGGACCAAAGACATTTCTGACATCACTTTCTCATCTGGAGTCTTGACAGGGGTATCAGGAGAATCACAGAAGTCATGAGACCCAAACCCCTGAGGTATTCCCTCGCAGTGACCTAAGTTTGAGTGGAAAACCTTAGATCAGATCGAGATCTATTTTTCCTGTGGAAAAAAAGCTCTTTGAACTAACGTGTCTAGCTGACATCCCAGAAACACAATCCTGTATGAAAGAATCAGGAATAATTTTTTTGAATGTTCTCTTGGAATCCCAGCTTGTAAAATAAAACTGCCACCCAAGAGACAGAGATTCCTGACACTTTGAAAAAGACTCTGCAAAGATAAGCAAGTCATCTAAATATGAAAAAAATGTAGTATTCTGTAGCCTGCAATGAACTATAACTGGAGCTAGACAATTTCTGAAGACTCTTGGTGCACAGAATAGTCCAAAGGGTAAGGCAGGGAACTGATAATTTGTTCCAGACATACAAAACAATATGTCTGAAGTCTGGATGAATAGGGATGTGATGATAAGCATCATTTAAGTCTAGTGTAACCAAGAAACTTGAAAGAGGAAGCAGATGTAATAGATTGTCAAGTGATATATTTTTGAATTTGGGCACTATCACAAACAGGTTTAGGAACAAAAGATCCAAAACTGATTTCCAAGCATTTTCTTTCTTTGACACTAAAAATATCCTTATATAAAAACCGTTCCCCACCTGGGAAGGATTAACTCTTTTTTCACTATTTGGAACAGCATGTGATGAAGAACTGGTGGAAACAAAAGAGTCTGACCTGAAGGATGAGGAATGACCCCCTGGAAATGAAGAATTTCCTTCCTCTGCCATCTGTAACCTTGATGAATGGTCTTCAGAACCCATTTGCCTGAAACTATTTGTTGCTAAAGAAAAAAATAGAGATTCAAATATTCTTAAAGAAAAGAGGGGCAAGGGTAGGAGGGGGTCACAAGGTCTCCTGAGCTGTCATTATGATGTTTTGCACAGTAACTTGGTTTTGGAAGGTTTGAGGCTTCTTTTTGGAATACCCTTGTCTTTTCTTCTTAAACATCTGTTTATCTGTATTTTATTGAGACTATGTATTCTGCTTTTTTATCAAAACTGGATGAGGACATAAAGAATCCTTTAGAAAAATTGGAAAAGGAGGTCTTAAAAAATTAGAGATCCTCTGCATCATCTTACCCCTTTCATCACATTTGTTGTTGTTCACTTCTGCATCAGAGGGGCAAAAATTTAGAACTCTATCCGAAGGGGAATTTAAAATCTAATTTTTAACATCATCTGGGAGGTTCAGAGAATGCAGCTATGTAAACCTCCTGAAAATAGTACCAGTGACACAGACACACACATGCATGCACACACACACACACGCACACACACACACACACACACACACACACACACACACACACACACACGCGCACACACACACACACACACACACACACACTGTAAACAATGAATAGTTAAATAGTGACTTTGGCAATAGAAGAAACTAAATTATTTAATGCAGATTTTCCACACAAAAAGAAACTTCAGATAAAACACTCCTCATAGTTTCACAATTAGTCAGATCAAACTTTAACATATATCAGCTTGACAACTCAAAATTCTGAAAATCAAGTTGCAGAAGTATACACTTTTCAGGGGTGTGGTCAGTGAATTCCATTTTGTACGCTCAGACTCTTAATGCTACCCCTCAACACACATGACATTTAAAAATGGGCACAGTAGTCAAGCAGTTGCTCCCCAGTGTGTAACAGTTTTAGTTGCACTATTAGAAATATTGTTTTTAGATTAGGAATCCTCTCTTTAATAATATAGCCTAATAAGACCCCACTGTTTCTACTAGTGCTCAGAAAAATGTGCCACACCCTTGTCCCCTACTTACCAATCATTTCCTACCCTTATCAGAAAGAGTAGGACTGGAATTAACTAAGTGGTTAGCAGCAGTGGGATCAACTGAAGATATAGTTGCTGGGTCAGATTTGGGAATAGTGTATAAAAACTTAAACGACTAAGGAACTTTAAACATCTTATCTGCCTCTTTAGGGACAGCTGGCTGACTATCAGAAAAACTGCAGGCAGTAACTCATGCATCCTCTACAGTAAACAGAACAGGAGGAATAGGTATAGGATCTGGAAATTTTTTTTGTAATAGTTGTAAAAAATTTGTAATAGTGATTTCTGAGAGACTGAGAAACCTCATTGTTCCACCACTGTAAACACTGGCACATTCAAGCAATAGTCTCAGAGAAAACGAAACACCTACAGGGAGAATGAGAAACATTGCTCTCCTCTGAGTTTGAATCAGAAATCTGAGGAGAAAAGCTTTAGTCTGTCCCTTCATCTTCCTGTTCAGATTCAGAAAATTGAATCCCTTCAGAAAATGAGGTGCCCCTTTCTTTTACTAGAAAATACTACAATACGAATCAATAGCCTGAATTAAACCCTGAGACAGACTGAGTAAACTATTCCTCTCTAATGAAATTTGACGAAGAATAGACACATGCTTAGTTTTTCTATTTCTTTTTGACAGGAAAAATGTGGCCACCCGTGTTACTAATGGCAGCAGCAGCTTCCCCATAGATGGACACAGCATTTTGACACAACAGGAAGGCCTTCCCTTTTCTCTTTCCCAAGACCAATAAAAGTGGCTCTCCCTTGTCTACTGAGGTTTTTTCCTTTTGCGGCTGGAAGAAGGACTGTCCATGGGACTCGTAGTTTGTTCCATGATCATGGCAGAAATGGTGCCTCTTGCCCAGGGAAAACAAGCAGAAAATGCCAGTAAAAACCACAAAAGTCTTTAAAAGTCAAGTTTTTCAAAGAAAAACACAGCAAAAAGCAATTTAAAACACTTTGCCAGTTCCAAACATGTAAAAGAAATACAATTTCCCTGCAGAAAAAAAAATATTTCCAGTTACTTTACACAACTTTTAAACTGACAGGAAAAAACAGTGCTCCTATTTAAAAGTATGATATGTTCTTGTGACAGATCATTAAAACACTAGCTTTAAAATAACTTTCTTGAAGAGGAAAAGGATGAAAGACAAATAATAAAGAGGAAAAGGGGCTGTGGATGGATGGATGGATGCATGGATTGATGGACGGACGGACATAAGGTTTTTTCCCCCAAAAGGAAATTTTCTGCCCAGCAAAAGAACAGCACCAAGCCAACCATCAGTCATTGAAAGCCTTAGAGCAGCATACTGTTCAGTGGCAGTAAAGCTCTGAAGGGCTTGATACCCAAACGTGTCTTTCAGTCAGCTCAGCTCAAGCTGCCTGACAGTTGTGGTGCATGGATGCTTCCTGAAACTTTGCAGGCTGTCAGGATAGCCCCATATAGTTCAGGCTACTACAGCAGTAATCAATACGGTGAACATCAAGTGTCATGACATAGCTCATCCTTGGCTTTTTCTTCCTCTTAAGTCCCATTTGTTAATCTCCCCATTAATCATAATTCTAATATGCATTAAATTAAGCACTGTTTTTATCCTACCAGTGAGCTTAATATTCAACTTCACCTCTAATAAACCTGAGACAGAAAATTCTACCTCAATGAGTCAAAGCTCTTGCAAATATCAAAAACAAAAATACTACTGCCCTTGACCTGCCTTTAGACTTTGCCTCTTCCAAGAAGGTCCCTAACATTTAATAACTGCATCAGCTGCCCTTCTATTAAAAAAACTCTGACTATATGGCATGAGCTTAGGAATGTAATCCTTGACTCTAACAGCAAGTGTCCCAGCAAGTAATCCTGCATCCCTATTTATCAATGAAAACAGACAATAATTATCTGGGAACTAAGTTATTTTTTATGAAAATATAAAGGAAGGGAAAATATTTTTTATTTAAATGAAGTGAAAACAAAGTCGGTGTTTGGTGTATAATTTACCATTATATTCTCACCATGCATAGTTCCTTGGTTTGGATATTAGTTTTGGTACCTTCTGTGCAAAGTCTGCCCTTCCTGTTACATGTACAGATAGATTTTTTATGGAGTATAAGTTCTCAACACACATCTCAAGGAAATGGTTATTAGTAAACAGACAGTCTTCATACTGCACCTTGATGTATATACTAATTGCAGCCACAAAGAGCTATTCCCTCTCTTATTCCATTTGTTTGTTAGGATAGCTTATGGCTTATAGGTTTAACTGTAAAGATTACAACCTACTGATCTTGAAGGGATGTGTTATCTGTAAATGCAAGTCCACCTACTTCATGGGTAAGATACATTGGGAAAGAAAGTAAACTAATGGATGAATAAATGAAGTGGAAAACATATTTAATGTGCCATTGTTTAACTGATATATCTACAGATGGCGAAGATTAAATTCCTCGAACATCAAGGCCTTGAATTATAATATGCTGAGGACAAAAATGCCACTTACTGTTTTCTTCTTAGTATGCCAGCAGTAATGCCTTTATTTTGGGAGATGTTTCCTTTTTTGTGTTTGTGCCTCTGTTGAGTTGGAATATATAAGCTTGGGATTTGTATAGGGGAGTGCGTGGGGTTTGTACCCAGCAAAAAATGGTTATAGGTGGAGGTTTTCCACTTTTGGTTTTAAAGGCATGTATGGTTGGCATTTTATTTCCTCATTATCTTGTCATTCAAGGTTTCATAAGGGAACCTATATAATCATAGCAGACAGACAGAAATAGCAGAGCAGCCCTATAATCATAGCAGACAGACAGAAATAGCAGAGCAGCCCATAACATCTGGAATATTCTGCTGGCTTTGTTTTATGCAGAAAAAGCTAAACTTTCAGAAAATAATGATTTATGACCTGTATTGGAACAATTTTTGTTCTAGGTTTTGTCACTGAAAGTGTACCTAGCTTATCTTAAGTAAGGTGATCTTGTGTCTTGTATTTACTTATTTAGCTTCAGCCTCCCCTCTTCAGAAAGCACCTTTCAGGACTAAGAGAGTATAAATCTCTTTTCACTATAAATCTATCAGTCATTATTGCTTTGCTTATTCAGAGACATCAACAGCTACAGGGGGAGCTGGGAGGGCAGACTACTAAAACAGGGATACTCTCTGTAGATCAGAGAGCATGTGCTATGTGCTGTATCTTTAAGAAGCACGTCAAAGGCTGACCACGCATGTATAAATGTTATGCAAGTGGCATTCCTAGTGCCATTTTGAGAGTGCAGCCAGAGACTAAGCATGTATGATTACAGCAGTTTGTATATAAGTTACTTAAGTTAAAGTCAGTAAACTTCTATTGTGACGTATTTGTATAAAATAAAGCTGCTTGAACAGAACCCATAAAGACTCTTCTATTGTGTCCAAAGTAGGAGATCGACATGGTGTGAGAACCGGGATCAATGAGAATAAGATTCAGAGCCATGAGGTGTACAGATGACAGTGAAGGTAAACTAAAAGAAATGGGCACAAAAAAAGAGCCAGAATAGAATCAAAGGTAATGAGAATATGCACACACTACTTATTCCATAAAAAGGACAAAACGGGCCATTACAAGGGAACAAAACACATTATTAAACAAGCAGGAGGCATAAAAGGCTTAGTAACTAAAGGAAATGTTTAAAATAAAGGTGGTTGATGAGGGTCTATATCACATAGTCAAAGTTTTATAACTTTGAACACGAAATGTACAAACCATTCCATTCGAAGTTGCAAAATTTCGACTATGAATAAAAAAAAAAGAAGAAGGAAAAACAAAATAAACTGTTGTAAGCAGGGGGGGGCTAGACCCCTGCACCTCCCATACCCCTGCTCTTTAAATAAACCAAATCCGAGATCGCACCTCATTCAACAGAATGGAAACCTCCACTTATGGAGATTTCCATTGAAACACTCAAACTTGTACAAATTCGAACTTATGGTCTTGACCATATAAGGTTCAAACTTGTACAAGTTCAACTATGTGATAGGAACCCGTTTGATGAAACAATTAACAGAAAAGTAAAATGAGCATGTTTAAAGTCAAAACAAGCATATTTAAGGCAAAAAAAGGCATGTTTAGAGTAAAATGAGCATAAGAAATTGCAATGGGCATAAAAAAGATTAAACAAGCAAAACAAATATAATAAGGGCAAAAAAGGGCACATTAAGTGTAAATTAAGCAAGGAGACTGCATACTTTTTGGCAAAGTGCTGTATTTTACCATAACTACAGCTTCATATTGTATCAGGGGCATAACTAAAGTTATTCGCTGTATCAAAGTGTGTAAAAGTGCTTACAGTGTGCGCTTATTACTATGCATGTATATCAAAGAGTTATTTGCATGCAAGGTGCAACTATTTCTTGAAGTACAGTCAAAGTATAGATATTCGAAAAGTTTATTGTCCTGCCACTACAGAGTATTCCTTCCATGCACTACAGAGAATTGCCAAAACTGCTATTTTGAAAAAGTTTCAGTGTGTTGTGTACTGTTTATTTGCAAAGTGCCATTACTTTGAAATGTTATTGACTCTGAGCTTCTCCTGCCCAGTTCATTCGCATTGTGCAATTATTTGAAATGCTTCTTAAAATGATAATAAATTACTTTAGCAATGCAATAAGGTCAAAAGCATTAGAGCACCTTAGAGACTTGTTTTGCAAAGTCCAGTTACACAGAGGCTTGCATAGTGTAGTTACTTGACATGCTTCTTATGCTGATAAGAGGTGGTTTTCTGCAATACAGTAATTTCAGGAGCCATTACAGTGCCCAAGAGAGACTTATTTCATAAAGTTCAGTTATACAGAGGCTCGTTGTGCTACTGAACAAAGTTACAAGTACTGACATACATTTCTGCCATATGTGTATGTGCATGTGCTTATGTGCAAAACACTTCACTGGTATGTGTTGACATGGCAGAAAGATTTCAAAAGCCGTTAGCTCTTGTATTTGATCAGAATACTGCAGAGTACTGGAGAATATTTGAGCAAGAGTACAATATTTTTATACAAGCAGTTTATTCAGATAAAGATGAATGTACCAAGGCATTCATTTTGCTAAACTTAGCTGAGTCAGAGGCCATAGAAAGAAAGTGCTCATTTGTGTATGCACCAGCAGGGTATGAAGGAGAAGGTGAAAACCATTGTATTGTTGTACAGGCTGAGTCAAGGGAAGACCCTGAGTGTTTGAAGCACAAGTTCAGAGAAATGTGTAACCCCCATACAAATGTTACAGAGGAGAGACATTTGTTTTACACAACAGATCAGAAACCAGGGGAAACTTTTGGAGGTTATACAACTGATCTGAGAAACAAGGCTAAATCATGTTGGTCTGGTGTCTTAAAAGATGAGTTAATAAAGGACAGGATCATGTGTGGTAATAATGCTGCTGTGAGAAAGATCTTGCTGTGTGATAGTGATTTAACATTGAGTAAAGCCATAGAGATCTGTCAGATCCATGAAGTGACAGAAAAACACACAAGCATGTTTGCAAGTGATAAGAGCATAGTTTTAGCAGGCTCCAGAGCAAATGTAGACAGCATGCAGCACATGGCAAACAGAAATAGGTCTACTAAGTACATGGCAGCCACAGCTCCTGCTGGCTCATCAAGAAAACTATGTAGTTTTCCAGTAAGACCAGTTCAGTTAGAGGGGCATGTTCTTCAGTGCAGTACAAGCATGAATCAGCAAAACCCAAGAATAGCTTTGTTGTCAACTGTCACAATTGTGGTGCAAATCACGAGTCCAAAAGAAAAAAATGCTTAGCATTTGGTCTGCAATGTCACAAGTGTAACAAATGGAACCATTTCCAAAAAGTTTGCAAATCAGGTAAACCTTGCACAGTTGTAAAGAAAGGACACACAAAAAAGCAGGTTGATCAAGTAGAGATGCAGCAGTCACCTTTCTATGAGGATGGTGTATCAGTAATTGATGAAAGAGTTGATGCAGTGAATTTATTGGCAAAGAGCGAAGTGTTCTGTACTGTCCGGATCAATGATAAATCCAGAGAGCAAATACACAAATGAACACAAGTCCAACTAGGAAAAAAAATAAAAAAGGAAGGCGCTCAGAGCAAATGTAACACACTATTTTAGTAGCACATTAAGCACTTTCGTACGCCAAATAATTGGACTTCATCAGAATAACATCAAACCAAAAAAGCCAGCTTAAATAACTTTAAAAAACACATGACTGAACCTTATTAGTACCAATTTCATTCTTAAAGATCCCATGTCTTTAAAATTCTAAAAGTCATACACTATTACAACACAATACAAGTTAAAAAAACGCTTATTTTAAATAAATAAAAAAACAATACAATTTAAGCAGTTCTTGTACATTAATTAAAGCTGTATTAAATAGAAAATATTGATTTTAATTTTAAATAACTATATATATATATATATATATATATATATATATATATATATATATATATATATATATAGTCTCATTAAGTCCAGGTTTATTTGCAGCATTACATCTTAACTGCCATTTTAGTTCCTGATACTCTAAATACAGGTATGTTGGTCCACCTCTTGATCCCTCATGAACACTGTCAATAACTATAAACTTAAAGGTGTGAGTCGGAAAGTCCGTAATGTGCCTACATAAATCATTGTGTTCATCCTTTTTAGATATATCATAACAATGCTGGTAAATCCTGTTCCTCAACTGTCACAGTTTTACCAATATAAAATCCTTTACATTGTTGGCACTTCGCTACATAGATCACCCCCCCCCCACTTACTATCACAATAGTACTTCTGTTTCAATTTTATATTACCAAATCCAAAAATAGCTACCCCTAGTCCTTCTAGAATATTTTTGCATTGAGAACAGTGACCAAATTTAGTCATTTTGCCTTCTATTACCTCATGCACTGTTCTTTTCATCATCATCTTAAAATAAACATCTTACTGGTGTACTATAATAGGTCTTTCTCCTACTTTGTCAATAAATTCTTGCTAGACACCAAATATGGACCAATTCTTACATATAATGTCACTTATACCATTAAAATGTAAACAAAACGGGACAATAAAAGCTCTACTGAAATTAGTATCATTTTGGTGGCTAACTGGTTTTGCTGCTAACTGATTTTATTGTGTCCCGAGTAATGGTATATAAGTTCCTTCAGTTCTCTTTCTCTCTACTTCTGAAAAAATAATGGAGAGAAAATTACTAGGGTAGCCCCTCTTATTAAGCATATACCACAGTTTTCTAAATTCATCCTCAAAACATACATCGTCACTAACCATGCAAGCCAGTCTGACACACTGGCCCTTGACTAGTGCCCTTTTCTGATGAAGGGGGTGCCAGCTATCAAAATGCAGAAGGGAGCTCGAGTAAGTTTATTTCCTATAAAGTGTTGATTCAAACTTGTGAGCCTCTCTGCTCTTCTTAATAGTTACATCAAGAAAGTTAGCACACTCAGTGTCGGTTTCCATGGTGAATCTCAAAAACTCAGTAGATTCATTAATAAACTGAAATAACTGGTCCAATCTATCCCTAGTATCCCTCCAAAATATAATGATGTCATCAAGAAAACATTTGTATAGGGACCAGGAGTTCTTACATTGAGAATTAAGAATAAAGTTAATTTTCCAGAATTACAATATTTGCAAAAACCTGGGTGCATGCTGGACCCATTGTCACCCCATTTCTCTGTTTAAAGAGCTGCCCTTCAAATATAATACTAATTCCATTAGGCTGCTGAGTGTAAGACACTTATTGTGTCTAAAATCAGTATGAATAAATAAAAACTGGAAGAACTAATCAATCCCAGTGCCATGGGGGATTACAGAGAAAACATATTTTACATCAGTTATGACAAAGATAGTGTCGTCCTGGTACAGGTTATCTGCAACACTGGTGAAAAAGTCCCAAGAATCTTTCAACAAATATGGATAGTTGTTAAATACCTCCTTAGTTTGTTGGTCGATAAATTTAGCTATAAAAATGTTTTTGAGGCCTTTGCATCAACAATAGGCCTCAATTGGGGGGGGGGGGGGTCAGAAAGATTCTTGTGAATTTTGGTATCCCAAAAATAGTCGGCATTCTAGGATATGAGACTTTCATAAATTCATGTTCACCTACAGTAATTTGGTCATTTAAATACAAGTCCTCCAAGGTTAACTCTATTTTATCTAATGCAACATTCATTGCATTTCTAGACACCTCCTCATATGCCTCTGTGTAAAGTATTGAAAGCATCCTACTAATATAATAATTTGCACTCATAACCCCCCACCCTTATCCGGCTTCATTACCCAGATAACTCTATTACTAGAGATTTCTGTCAAGAACTTCCATTCTTCATCCTTATTCAAATTCATGGGATGTCAGGGTGGGTTAGTAATTAACTTTTAATTTGCCCTTCACAGAGCCTCTCAAAGATGTTAACAATGGGGTGTAGGGGGGGATTGAAAGCACTTGGTCTTTTACCACCATTCACTTGAAAAATAAAAAGTTGAAATTAAGTTTCCTTTGTCAATTCTGGCTCTTTGTGTAGGGACAAAACTAAGCCGCTTCTAAAATAAGTTAGCCCATGCTGCCGTAACTTCACCTTCACTATAGTTGTAAATGTTAATGTCTTTTAAGGAGTTACAAATAATCCTGCAAGTTGGTACTAGGGGCTTTACCAGTTCCTCCCTCTCCTCGTACCTCTCCCCCTCCCCCTGTGGGAATAGATCTTCGAGGCATAACTGGAATTGGAATTTGTCCTGGGATTCATGTGGTTCACCCCCCTCTGGTTCATCAATCTCTCGGATCTCCTCAGGGGTGGTTGTTCTAAAGGGACCATTTCATATTGAGCCTGTTCCTCTACCCCATTATTGAACCTACTTTCATTTTCTTTTGGGTCATTCAACCGATTGTTACCTAAATGAGCATTGCTAGTGTTAGGGGGGACAGGGTATGCAGTCCCATTTTCATACTCCTGTATATCCCTTAAAAATGTCTTCCTTTTTAGCTCTCAAATCACATAACAATCGATCAACCTTACAAAATAAAGCTCTATATTCATCAATTTTTGTATCAAACAGTAGATCAGACTTCAAAGATTTATTTATGTCATCTATAATAGCATTTATGCCAACCATTTTTCTGTTATTGTCTCGAATCAAAACTTCTAATAATTCACAACCATGCTTGTTAAATAAAAAAAATCAACTCACAGTGTAAATCAGAGTCCCAGACAAGGCCTGAGGAATATTTGCATGTTTGGAGTCCCTTTGGTACCCTTTCAGCCTTTAGGCACTCCGTCAAATACTCATTTTTAAGCTGTAACTTCCTATATTTTGTTACTTGATCTTGTAGTGTTTTTAACTGCCTGTCTATAGTCCCAAAACACACTGTTCTTGTATCATTATTCAATTGTAGTTCTACACCCTGCTTGAGCCATTCATTAATGTTAAAGCTGCTTGACAATTCAGTTACTCCACCAGAAAGTATAGTTGCAGCCAATCCATGCCCACTAGTGACACCACTGTTGCGAGGTAAAACACTGGTTATCTGCCCCAGAGTGCTTCCACATGAATGTACAGCATCTCCATCTGAGGAAAACAGATCCAGCTGGCTGTTTAAGGAGCCGGCACCCTGCTTAACTTGATTTGCACCGGTACCCAGAGCAGAAGACACTTGCTGGGAAAATCTTTGTACTAAGGCAGTTAAATTGCCCACAGACACAAATAATGAGTCAGTCCGATCCTGTGTGTTACTGCTAGCACCAACAGTGCTCTCCATATCACACCAAACCAAAAACACAAAGGAACACAAGTCCAACTAGGAAAAAAATAAAAAAGGAAGGCACTCGGAGTAAATGTAACACACTGTTTTATGACCACATTAAGCACTTTTGTCCCCCAAATAATTGGCAAGAAATGTTTAGCATTTGGTCTGCAATGTCACAAGTGTAACAAATGGAACCATTTCCAAAAGGTTTGCAAATCAGGTAAACCTTGTACAGTTGTAAAGAAAGGACATAAAAAAAGCAGGTTGATCATGTAGAGATGCAGTGGTCAGCTTTCTATGTGGATGGTGTATCAGTAATTGATGAAAGAGTTGATGCAGTGAATTTACTGGCAAAGAGTGAAGTGTTCTGTACTGTCCGGATCAATGATAAATCCAGAGAGCTTAAAGCAGACACAGGTTTAAAGTGTAATGTTATATCAGCAGACACATTTGCTAGAGTGAGAACTAAGGAGCAACTCAATGTGGCCAGTAGTGCAAAACGTGTTGCTTATGGAGTTGAAGAGATTCAGATCAAATGCTCAGTGATGCTTTCATGTTATCTGGCCAAGAACTGTTACAACTTGTTATTCTATGTTGTCAGAAGACCAATAGAGTCTTTATTGTGTCTCAAAGATAGTTTGAGAATGAATCTGTTTCTTTTACCAAAGAAGTTCATCACATAAGTGCATCTCCTAGTTCTAATTTTTCTGAAGTCATTTTCTCAGAATATGCTGATGTTTTTCAGGACAGGTTGGGCAAATTTCCAGTAGTGTATTCCATGAAGTTAGACCCAGAGGACACTCCAGTAGTTAGACCAGCAAGAAGAGTTCTGATAGCTATGCAGGATAAAGCTAAAGCTCAGATGGACAAAATGGTACGGCAAGGTGCAACTTGTTCAGTTACTGAAACAACTGAATGAGTATCATCTATGGTAGAAGCTCACAAAAAAAGCTCAGACAAAATCAGAATATACATTGACCCAAGAGATTTGAACAAAGGATTAAAAACAACATATCATCCAATGCTCTCAATCGAAGAGGTCACAGCCCTAATACCAAATGCCACTGTTTTTTTAGTCTTGGATGCAAAGAGTTCATTTTGCCAAGTGATGCTTGATCGCAAATCCTCATTACTAACCACTTTTGGTACTCTATTTGGCCTATACAGATTTCTAAGGATGCCATTTGCAATAAATTCTGCAAGTGAAGTCCTCCAGAGTGCAATGGAGCCAATTTTTTCGGGTTAACCTTGTGCCATAATAGTCGATGATTTATTGGTTAGAGGCAATGGTGAAGCAGAGCATGACAGAAACCTAAAGAACGTTCTAGACAGAGCATGTGAAGTCAATTTGAAGCTCAATCCTCTGACGTGTAAATTCAGAATCCCTGAAGTTACATATGTTGTTTACTAGTACTGGCTTGAGACCAGACCCGACCAAGCAAGCAGTCATTCCTGAGATGTCAGCAGCAGACAATGTTCAAGCTCTACTCTTAGGCATGGTCAGCTATTTAAGCAAGTTTATACCAGACATCAGTGAGCTGACAGCACCTTTAAGAGAGCTAACATGCAAAAATTTTGCATGTTCATGATTAGAACAGCACCAGAAGGTGTTTGAAGAGCTCATGCTGCAAATTGCCACCCCACCTACATTAAGATACTATGATATGAACAAACCAGTTACTCTTTGCTGTGATGCTTCCAAATTTGGTCTAGGGGCAGTTCTACTTCAAGAGGGCAGACCAGTAGCCTATGCATCTAGAACACTTACCCAAACTAAGATGCAGTATGCTCAAATTGAGAAAGAACTTTTGGGAATAGTATTTCCAAGTTTCATGATTATACTTATGGTTGAGCTATTCAGATTGAAACTGACCACCAACCTGTCGTTACTATTCTAAAGAAGCCTATGCATTCAGCTCCAGCAAGGTTACAAAGAATGATGCTCAAATTGCAAAAGTACAATTTCAAAATGGTCTATATGAAAGGGAAACTACTCTATCTGGCTGATACCATATCCAGATCTCCTAGGAATAAAATGGAACAGCTTGACAGAGAGAATTTTGACTTTGATGTGATGGCAGTACATAATTTTTCTATCACTTGACTTGATGAATTGAGAGATCACACTAAGACTGATCCAATTTTGCAAAAGCTCAAGCACTACCTTAATGCTGGATGGCCATCAAAGCAATCTTTTGTACCTCCAGAAGTGCAAACCTATTTTCCCTAAAGAAGATGAAATGTTGATGGAATATGGCATTATTTTCAAAGGTCCTAAAATTGTTGTTCCTGCTTCCTTACAACATGAGTATATCCAGATGTTTTATTATGGTCACCCAGGCTCTGCTTCCATTAAGAGGTGAGCGACAGAATTAGTATTTTGGCCTTCATTACTAAATGACATTGATAAAGTACTTTCTTCTTGTTCAGTATGCAATAGTACTAGATCTCACTTGCAAAGAGAACTGTTTCAACTTCATCCAGTTCCTGAACTACCTTGGTCAACAGTAGCCAATGATATCTTCGAGTGGAACAATCAATACTACTTGGTATTGGTAGATTCTTATTCAAATTGTTTTGAGATTGATCTACTACCTAATCCAACATCTACAACTGTTATTACTAAGCTAAAATGGCATTTCTCAGTTCATGGTAGTCTGCACAAAGTTATTTCTGACAATGGTACTCAATTTACTGGCCAGTTGTTTCAGAAATTTACAAGAGAATGAGACTTTCTACACATTAAGACCAAAAAAGCAAGAAGACTAAGTGTTTAAATGTACAAAATGAAAGCAACCAAAAGGTCCAAAAATCCACTCAGCAGTTGAGAAAATATTTATTAAGCGCCTTCCATCCTGCAATGTGCTAGAACTTTTTCAAATAATATCATACAGTGTAATGCTTCACTTTAAAACCAGTATTCAATTACAATGTGTTTTTACTGAACCAATTACAACTACCTCCCTTAATTACCAGGTAAATTAATCCTTTAATGCCTATTCCTTTTCTTTAAGAATGCAGCCACTGTGTATATAAAAGAACATATTTTCATATACTGGTTTTAAAGTGAAGCATTACACTGTATGATTTTATCTGAAGAAGTTCTAGCACATTGCAGGACGAAAAGAGCTTAATAAATATTTTCTCAACTGCTGAGTGGATTTTTTTCCCTTTGGACCCTTTCGCTGCTTTCATTTTGTACATTTAAACTTTCTACACATTACCAGCAGTCCTGAGTATCCTCAGTCGAATGTGTCTATATCATAACATCGCATACGCAAAATGTCAAACGCTCACAAGAGTGAAAATACCGAAACTCGAATTCGGTATTGTTGGGGGATGTACCCCCCCCAAATATATATTCCAATTCCGAGACTGCACTACAGTGAGGAAAGGGCAAATATCCCAATATTTACTGTACTGTGATCTCAAAAATGGACCCTCGACATTTCGGCACTTTCGCTGTTGTGCCATTCAACATTTTTATTTTTCGATAATATGATATAGATCCAGTCAAATGACCTAGCTGAGCGAGCTGTGCAGAGTGTAAAACAACTACTTGATAGGTCAAGACATGACAATTCAGATGTTTTTTAAATCTACTTAACCTTAGGAACGTATCACGTGATGATGTTCTTGGATCCCCAGCTCAACAATTTCTTTCCAGGCAAACAAGAACTATGCTGCCTATTACTACCAATCTACTAAAGCCTAAAGCCAAGAGTAATAAGACCATCAAGGCTCAATTATTTAAGAAGCATTCTATCCAGAAGTCATCGTATGACAAGCCGAGCAAACTTCTTTCTCCATTAAGGGAAGGAGAAACAGTCAGACTTCAAACAGAAAAAGGTTTAACCGGATAGGGCAAGTTATTGGCAAATGTCCTGAATTGATATCCTACCTTATATACTCAGATGGTATGCAGTACATGCAAAACTGTGAACATATGTTACCTGTACCAGAATCATCATCACAACAATGTTATAGTGACTTAGACTCTAAATCTCAGAGTGAACCAAATGTTTCCATCCCAGAGGGTGCTCCTACCTCTGATTCCATTCCCGAAGATGTTCCAAGTAAATCAGAGATTGAACATTTTTGAGAGACAGCTCCAATAGTTAAGCCCAATTCCCAGTTTTATGTCACACATTATGTATGATTACAGCAGTTAGTTTGTATGTTGCTTAAGTTAAAGTCAGTAAACGTCTATCGTGATGTGTTTGTATAAAATAAAGCTGCTTCAACAGAACCCATGAAGACTCTTCTACTGTGTCCAAAGTAGGAGAGCGATACCCTCTATATGGATTTCTGCAGGTCTTATGATTTACTGTACCAGAAGAATCTTGCTAAAGTACAAGCAGAGGTGAAATCACTGAGGGCTATCTCACAGGGTTTTTAAGATCTAATGATATCAAACCTCAGACACAAATTAAGTGTCTTCTCTTGGGAAACAAAATGATTAAAGAAAATAATATTGAAGTGGTGTAAAACAGGATAGGAAGGTAGATTACTCGTGCTGTAGTTGAGAAGAACAGGGAGTAAGTACTCAGTCTCTCAGGAACAGCTGTAAAGTGTAGGGGACTGATGTCATTGCCCTTCTCTGCAGAGTGTGGTATACTGATGTAATTTCCAAGTTCTGCACAGTGCAGAGGACTGATGTCATTGCCCTTCTCTGCAGAGTGTGGTATACTGATGTAATGTCCAAGTTCTGCACAGTGCAGAGGACTGATGTCATTGCCCTTCTCTGCAGAGTGTGGTATACTGATGTAATTTCCAAGTTCTGTACAGTGTAGGGGACTGATGTCATTGCCCTGCTCTGTATAGTGTGGGATACTGATGTCATTTCCAAGTTCTGTACAGTGTAGGGTAGTGATGGCATTGCCCTTGTAAGGACAAAAATTAATAGTGTTATTAGGGAGCAGTACTTTACATGCTTATGAGGAGAGATCCAATATAATAGTGCACATAATAATGTTTTTGGAGATCCTACCTTACTTTGTACTGAGTGAGTATAAGGTGCTTTTCAGGGTTCAACAAATGACTGTACATCTGGTGCATATATCAGCAGTTGGCATCACTGGGTCTCAGTAATTCATATGTAGAGATGTACATCTATGCACAAAGAAATGGAAGTCTAGTGTTTCATGCACAACAAAATGCATCTATCTATGAGCAGAATCGCAAACTTTCGTGATGGGCTGAAGTATGTTGTAAGCAAGCAAAGAAGCTTTTATACTGTCAATGGAGGGAGAGAGAGAGAAAGAGAAAAAACAGCAAAATATTAAGTTCTATTCTTCTTGCCACCAAAAAAAAGTTTAAAGAAGAAAAGTGATGTTTGACATTTGCTATTCTTCTATATTTTTTGCCATTTCTGGAATTGCCAATGTGAATCCTAGTATTTCAAAAGGGAGCCACAAAGATTCTCTGCATCACAAGGAAAACAAAAACAGCAGGACATACACACAAAAAGGCTGCATGCAGGCCTCCTTCTCAGGAAGAAGAATAAGAAAAGAAAATTATGGATGATTTCTTTATGATGGCAGAGGATGAAGAGGTATTAGTTACGGGAGATTTTAACATTATACAATCTAAGGGGATCCCTTTGGCTGCAACCACTCTAAAGGACATGAGCATTCCTTAGGCACTGCAAAGAGGCAGGACTCGGACATCTGATACCAGATATTACTAAATAAACAAGTCATGAATGAGGTCTCATATGATGAATATGTGATCTGATGATAGCATTGACAGATACTTTGTGACCAATTAGCAGCAAACTACGTGGTCCGATGTCAAGTCAATCTGAAATGAAGATTCCTGACTTTGACAAGGTACCCTTTGAAGAAAAGATATACAGGAACTGCTTCTAACACAGTTTACAAAAGTGTGAAACAACAATGGAAGACAAGACTACCAGTCCTAAAGGAACATATCTGAAATAGATACGTCAAGGGAGAGCACCTTGGTTCTCCGAGTCTGAGGGAATGTTTCATTTAAGCAGAATACAGAAATACAGAAGGATAAAGTATGACAATATCAGATCAGTCATAAAGTAGGAGAAAACAATTTTAGAGAACTAAAGGTCAAAATTGGGGAAAGGGTAGCTAGCCCAATGAAGAGAGGAGACACAACTTTTTACAGCTGCACGATGAAGCAAACAAAAGTGTGACTGCTGAAGGAAAATAGAATGTACTATACAGATGCAGAAAAGGATGATAAAATCTTGTGCTGTTAAATTAATGCTTCTGTTCACTGTTTTTGTTGGAAGACAAGGTGATTTAATCAATCCAGCCTACAAAAATTCAGGCTTAGAGAACTAGTTGCACTTTACCAGATAAAGGGTCATAAAAGTGCTTCAAAAGTAAGCTGAATGGGTCCAGATCTGATTTACAATATAGTTTGTAAGAGAACTAAAGGGGTATCTGGAAGTACCAGTAACTACTATTAAAAAAAAAACAGTGGGTACAGTTAAGTTTCCCAAACACTAGACTGTTGCTGCAAAACATTTTATCAGTTTCACTTCTTTTGTAAGCAGAGTTAGTCAATACTGAAGCAAAGAATTTTAAAACATTTGGGCACAGGAATGAATGTAGCAGTAAGCTTCATAAGAATGACTGCAAACACATTTAATCAAATGATTAGCTGAGAAAAAGAGCTCTAGACATGGCATATTTGCACTAACAGACCAGTTAGCTTGATGCCAGATATAAAATTATTGAGAAAAAATAGATGGGAGTATGGTCTAAGACAAAAACATGAAAGAAACACTGATGCAATATGACTCAGAGGATCATAGTAAGCCCATCAGTTAAATAAACATAATATAATTAATTGTTCCGATCATCAAGATGTTGAAAGAAAGGATTTGGCTGGACTAGAGGAATGATTTAATATTTGACAGCTTAATAGTTTTAACTTTACTTGTATTTTCAGCGTGTAATATGCCAACAACTAAGTAAACGTATGTTAGTATTCTGTCAAGCTAACTGTAAACCAGAATCTGAAGACTAATCATGTCTACATAGCCTCAGCTGGATAAAATGTACTGAAACTTTTCTCATATTATACTGGAATGGTCTTACACATGACCTCCTGACAAACTTATATGATCCTGACTACAAGAATATTGAATGAAAATGCATAACTCCAATAAGTCTGTGTTATTTGCAGTATGCAAAATGTTATCAATAAAATTGCCAAGCTTCTTCTTATACTGAGCATCATAAAAAGGAAAAAACAAAATGAAATAATACATTTTATTTTATTTATTTAGAAATGTATTATGAATATTATGAATCTTTGCACAGTTATGATAAACTTTGACTTGATTTTGCTGTGGAAATATATTGCAACAATCTGCACTGGAGCAATCAACAACAGTTAACTACAATACTATATACTAATATTGTCTTAAGCTTGCGTTGTATGTATTACTTTTGAACCTTAATAATGGTATCAAAGAAGGAACATAATCACTGAACCCAAAATCCAACAAAAGAAATAATATAACTTGCTTTCATGAGCAGAAGCATTTAGAAAGCTTGTCACTATTTGAAGAAAACATATACTGTCAAAATTCTATATAAATTAATATGTTTTACATACCAGCTTCCACTCACAAAGGCACGATAATTACTATATCAGAGATGATTAGATATACTGGCACACAAAAACATACTGTGTGATCATAACCACTTTGCTGCTACAAACTGCATTTTCAGCATATCCTTACTCTCAGTCTCTATACTCATAAATTTTAGTGGGACTCTGACCATCTGTGAAAAACTTTGAATTGTAAAAAGAACCGTCTATGCAGCCACTTGTAGCCATACACTGCTTCACTTACTGCTGGATTTCAGAATACTGTTAGACATTTCCCCTTTTGCTTTCACGCTGACAGATGATCTGACTAAGACAGTAAACAAACTGTGTGAAAATATTCCCTTGTGATCTGTAATAGGTGTATCATTTTAAGATGGGAGATTCAGTAATAGGATATCTTTCCTGATATCATAGGTGAAGCCACTGGGACTCTCAGGCCTGAGAATGCCTTCTTGACTTCCCTTGAAATGCAAAACTTTCAGTTATCCTGTTGCCTCATTCTGTGTTCTGCCCATAGTTTTTGGAAAGTTCTCATGCATCTCATGCTGCTCCAGGAGGAGTCTTTAATGTCCTATAGTCTATGAATTCTCACTTCCTTCCAACTGCTTCATCTAGTTGTGCTGCCCACCTCTCTCTCTCTGACAAAAAAGTAAGAGAGTTACTCTGTGGTATAAGAGAAAGCTTAACCCAATCAAGGGCTCACACAATCGTATTAGTCCTGAGTTTATCCCACAGGAGGTTAGCTGCTGTGCTAGTACACAGAGATTCATGTCTGAATACAGTAGAATGAAATGCAGGACTTGTCTTCATCCCAACCCATATTGGTGGATCATGGTACACAGCTGAGATGGTATTCTACCCCTACAACACCCACAACATGCAGACAGCTATTTGGTAATTAGTGAAGTCGGGAAGAACCCAAATCTGTGATTTTGTTTGAATAATCAATAAATAATGCTAACCTGTTGATCATACCTTGGGAGGTGAACAATTTTCTGCATCTTGTCCTTGAAGAGCAGAGGTGGCCCTCATAGCTAGAAAACCTTGAAAGAGACAACCAGATGAAGTGCTGACAAACTCCAAGGAGAAATACATATAACTGTTCTGAAACCAACATGTTTTAGGTACCACATTTTGAATGTAATCTTATAATAGGATGAGAGAGTGGCTAGAACTCTTTGTTGGTATGTGCATCAAACAGCATAGCTGCAAGGGAATAAAAAACACTAAACAGAAGAAGAAGGGATCTGGCATACTGCCTGTTACCAGCAAAAATATCTTACATAGAGCATTATTTAACACCTGGCTGAATGCTTTCATCAAATGGCTGTGACCAATTACAGAAAGAAATGCTGTAACCTCATTTTTTAAGGACATGCTGGGGGCATCTCCATTCATCATTAGCAAAAAATTTTCTAAACATGTGCTACTGTTGTCCTGACAGGACCATCTGTAAACATGAATACAATTGATCTTAAGAGGTTGTTATTAACTGACTTTTGGATAACCCATATCTCTAAAAGCTAGTTCCATTGGTGTAGAGGCTACATCTCATGTTTCACTGCCAGTTGCTGAGTTCACATAGTGGTCCAGTCACTTGAGGAGCCACCCAAAATGAAGCAGTACTACTCAGTCAGATCTTTAGTCTCGTATTCCAGGTGTGAGTGCAGGGGTATCTTCTGATGAGCTGGGACAGAGAGTTCATAATTAAATGTTAGGCTTTTAAGCTGCAGATTTTTTAAAAGCCTAGCCAATAACCAGAGGTCAGAATCAAACCCTGTACTTGTGACGTAAAGGCCTTAACCATTATACTACCCCTGCTCCTTTATTAGGATATGAGACACCTGCCTAGAAGTTGCTAGATTTGAACCTACACGCATATCATACCAACACATTTGGCTATATTGTGTGAAGAGCATATTAATAATAAGGGCTATCTAGAGATCCAGAGCATAACAAAAAAAAAAATGACTGGCTGCAAACAGTGACCTCTGCATACCTGTGTCTTAACTACCACCTCTCCCTCAAGGGTCTATATTAACTACATGAAAGTTTATCTAATCGAACGCTGGCATCATCAAAAATCCAGGATCTCAACATGGTTTTGTGAGATTGCGGTACAGTGAAGATGGGAATATTTGCCCTTTCCTCACTGTAGTGCGATCTCGGAGTTGGAATATATATTTAGTGGTGGGTATGGGGGATGCAGCTCCCAACAATTGCGATTTCGAGTTCTGAGATTTTTGATGATGTCAACATTCTATTAGATAAACCTTTATCTAATATAGACCCTCCCTCAGTTATAGTAGATAAAATGCTGATAATTAATGGATGAATAGGCTTCCACTATGAGGACTTAATTGTTAAAGTTCTAATAAACTAAAATGTAATTCAAAATGCACTTGTGATGTGAAAAAGGAGCACAAGTAATCAGGGTTTTAGTGATACCTGAATTTAAGATAACCTTACTGGAGGCTGTCACTGCTATGTGTTTGCACTATCTAAGAAGGAGGCAAATGATCTTGTCAGTCATTTGACTGGTATAGCCTAGGTGTAAGCCATCTTGGCCTTGAACCTTATTTCTATTTGTTATGTCTTTTATGACCTCTTTGAACTCCTGTCACATGAAGTGTAAGGACAGCGAGCAGAGGTGATATCAAGCAGTATTAGTTGTCATATTAAGTCTTTGGGCTCTTCTGTCCTTTTTAGATGACTGCCTTTGAATTATGCAAATATTTATAGTAGATTAAAATATGTGGTTAACTTTTCTTGCCATGCTTAGATGAATACTAAAAACTTGTCTACTGTCCTCTTTTTTTTTCTTTCTTTATCTGACAGAGTAATATGTTTTCATATTTCTCCTCCATGCACCCACTATTTGTACAGACGAGACCTGATTATTTAGCATGGGCATCATAGAAAATTGCCTGATCTTAAGATATTAGAGCTTGCACTTGCAGTTCAGAAACAAGAAACTCTAGCCTCTCTATATCTTTCTGTCTAGGCCTGGAGATCTTGGTTACAAAATATTTGACTTTTGCATGCATCTTTTTATAGCTTCTTTAATTGGGCCCTTTAGGGTGGCTAAAATAAAACTTAGCAGGGTCTGATGACATCCTCTCCTTCAAGATACTGTTTATGTAATGCGGGAGTCAGTCAGGGTGGCTGAGATGAAGGTATGCATTTAAATGGCAGTGGCTAGTGTAAAGGCTAATCTTACTATTTCAGTCAACTGCATGCTCACAAAACACAGTTTAGGCTATAGATACTTTCCTCAAAAAATGCCGTCAAATATAGGCATTAGATGAGCGAGTTTCAGGGGTAACCATTTGAAATGTTTGAACCCAATTTAGTCAGTCCTGAAATGAAAATATATAGCTCTACCTGGTAAACGAAGGTGGGTAAATTCATCCTAGCAAACCACGAACAAATAAATAACATACAAACCAAACACATTCCTGAAATGCTAATACTGAATGCCCAAAAAACAAACTTGCATGTATTAAGTCTGAAATGGCCATTTCTCAGAATATTCCCTTTTTTCAGAGGAATGGTGATCTCAGAGATAGTATATACAAGATTGGAGTTGTGGAGGGCTTACCTCTGGAAAAACAAAGTATAAAGCAGAAAAGTGATGTTCGATATTCTCTCTCTTCTCCTACATATTTGGTCTTTTTTTTTTTTACATGTTGGCACTTGACATTATGAATGTTGACATTTCAATAGGGTGCCTGTTCAGGTCTTGGGTATTCTTAAGAAAGTTGAAGTGAAAACAATCTTTCCATGCAGGATCAAGATTCAGGTATTGATTTTGATCCAGTGGTTGTTCCACCATATAATTTTGACCTATGATGAAAATATATTCAAAATGTGTACCAGAGATGGTCTGATGACAAGAATACACATTAAGAACTCCTTAGTAGGACTGCTGCAGTCCTGAAGTTGCTGGGTTCTGTGATGGCAATTACCACCTTTGGAATATATGGAATTTTGTTCAACAAATTGAATGAAATCAATGGAAAACATCCTTAAGAACCCTGACTATTCACCACTGTGAAAGAAAACACTAAAATAGCACTGGTCACCTTACATATTATAAAGCAAGATGTAAGGGTCATTGACATCACATATTTTACTCCAATATATACTTTATCCATAGATTGTGTCATTAGTTCCATGTAAGTGGGGGTACTTAAGTACTGGTTGTCCCTGAATTCCAGGTAGGTTATTTGATTAATACAGGTTTAATAAGATTTGTTCTCAAGTATGAGGAATAATTGAAAAGCAACTGACAAGGAGAAGGCATACTTAAGATAGAATTCAAATGGGGGTGGGTAAGGACACCCTGGAATGCACTAGTGATAGGTCTTAAAGGATTAATGCATTCAGGCATCTTGAATGCAATAATGATGTATATTGCAATAATTGTTTCTACTGTATTTTGACTCATTCATAAAAAGCTTGTATAGGGAGGGTGAATCTTACAAAGTGTCTGTCTTTATGGATTTTCTGAAAAAAACACAGTAGAGTTCTATATATATCTCTGTCTTGATGTCTGTTTGTGAGGGAGGGGGTGGGACAGGGGCTGGGCAACTTGATCTTGTCTTATTTTAACTTGTGTTCATTCTCAGAAGATTTAGAAGAAATCTAAAATTTGCAAGATAAAGATTTATTGTGGTGGCTAGCAGAGCTGCTGGCAGGGAGGGGGTCCACTATCTGGGGGTGGGGTGGGGCTGTCACAATATTTACTTTTTTAATAAAAAAAAATGTGTTCTTTTTTAAGAATGCTGTCTGTATCTGTGTCCCTCTGTGCATCATCATCATTCACAACTGGTGCTTGCTTCTTGTGTGCAAAACTGTAACACAAGACGATGTTCTTGCTGCTGCCTGGACCTGATTCTACACAGATGGAGGTGTGTGTGTGTGTGTGTGTGTGTGTGTGTGTGTGTGTGTGTGTGTGTGTGTGTGTGTGTGTGTGTGTGTGTGTGTGTGTGTGTGTCTGTGTGTGTGTGAAATGCCCTAGTTAGGGATAGCAGGTTAGTTAATTTAGTTAGTCTCAAACCAGGAAAAATATGTCACATAGAGTATTACTTGTTAACAGGTGGCTTTGATCAAATGGCACTGATTAGTTGCTGAAAGAAATGCTGTAACCTTGATGGAAAGAGACAAGAGTCTAAATCCTCTACGCCAATTACTACCTGCTGAAAAGTATGAGTTTCAGTCCATTTTCAAGAAAATGAGTTCCAGTGCATTTTCAAGGAATTGAGTTTCATTGCATTTTCAAGGAATTCTAAGTTTCAGTGCATTTTCAAGGGATTGTGATCTTCAAGTGAAGAGAAGTTTACTGCTGCTCATGCTAAGTCTGTTTATAATGTGCAACTGTTGTGTGTTTAGGAAATGGTCATCACTTTTGTGTTACAGAATTTAAAAGCTTTGTATGCAGCACAGCTAGTAGCATATTTTCTTTTGATGCAGACGGCTGTGAGTTCTACTACCACAGTATGTAGATAAATTGCTGATACTGTGTTGTACTCTAAGGGGGTAGGGTGCTACATTCCTAAGTATGTCCTCATTTGGATGAGATACCCATTAACTATCAACCTGTTGTTGGATTTCTATCCATTCCCTTTTGCAATATTACTGCCTTAACATTTTTTTATGTAAGATAGGCAATTTATTCTTCAAGGGTAGCAGGCACTGAATTTGTAGATGAAACACTGAAATATAAAGCTGTGTGTTAGTAGCAACCTCTTCATTAGTTACAGATCTCTTTAATGTGGAGTTATTCAGATGACTTTACTTCTGTATATTGACTGATACTGGTGGATTGTAATGACAGAAGTTTGAGTGGCCTTTTATGGTTGAAAGTTTGAATAGGTCAGTTTTGTCATTATTGGTTCATACATTTAGTTTCATTGCTTACTGGAAAAATGTTCAAACAAATTTAAAACACACTGTAACAAGTGGTGCTGTAATATGCAATGGATATAATTTAATAGAATTTAATACAATAAGGAAGGTGAATCAAAAAACACATGCATGTATGCATGCTCCTAAAAATATATGCAAGGGCCCTATGGTTTGTAAACAGCCCAAAGGTAAACTCATTGCTGTTTTATTGAATGTGAGTTTCAAGGCCAGAGAAGTTTATTATTAGTACTAAGTTTGTTTTCATTGTGAGACTGTTTTGTTTTGGAAGTGCCTATTAGTATGTGTGCTATAAAATGTGAAATAAAAGTTTTAAATTAAATCCAAATATCTGTGATCATTGCAGAAGTAAAGCAGAAAATAGTATCCACATTGAGAGATTTGAACACTGTTTATGATAACTGGGGAAAAATGGCCAATTAGCACTCAAAAAACAGACCAAACTATCACAAAAAATGCCACGAGCGATGCCTTCCAACTAACACCGTTTATTAACTTTAAACGTGTTGTACTTTTGCATTTAAAGTTAATAAACGGTGTTAGTTGGAAGGCATCGCTCATGGCATTTTTTGTGAAAATGGCCAATTAATGGGACAAAGGAATGGCAGTGGGGTGGGGGGGGCTGGTAGCCACAGGGTGCTGTGGAAGGGTCTTGGATCCATTACCCTGCCTAGGGCTCCAATTGAGCATGATCTGGCTCTGGTAGCTAGTTTGTTTTCTACAAATAGAAAAACATTTTGCTGCAGTTTTCTAATTCACTGCCACCTCTGGGTCTTTCTTTGTCTTTGTCTTTCGGCTTTTCCTGGTTAGGGGTCGCCACAGTGGAAGTCCGGTCCGCTAATGATTGGCAGTACATTTTCACAAAAGCCGAGGTGCTAGCTCGATGTTCAACCTTCAATGAAGGCACGCCCATTTATGCATGTATTTCAAATGCCCACCCAACCGCGGGGAGGACATACAGACTCCACACAGAAGGCACTCCCCACACTCCAGCTGAGAATCGAATGGGAGAACCTCTTTCTGTGAGGCAACAACGCTACCGCTGCACCACCGCATAATACTACTATTTTTTTTACTATGTTTCCCTTAGAATAGGATGAGGGAGTAGAAACTCTTTTTCCACCATGGTTTCTTACTCAGTCAGATGGTCTTCCACCAGAAGAGCACTTCTTTACAGTGTAGAAAAAAAATTTTTTTGGGGGGGTGGGTGATGAAATATTTTTCAGAAATGAGACTGTCAAATGTTACACTGTGGTTCATGGGAAAAAGTACCTTTGAGGTGTGACTTCTAGAAGAACCTGCTGGTTTTAAAGCCAGAGATGAGGAGGGTTCAAAATGAGCACTGATTTACATTCAGAAATTTCTGAAAAAAAAGACACTGGAGAAGAGAAGTGGGAGTATTATGAATTCAGAAGGTACACCACCGAGTTCCATGTCATGGAAAATATGATTTGAAGTTCCAAAAGGAAGATCCATTTTATAAAGTAGATGTCGATGATCAAAAGACTTCAGAGACTGCAACAGGTAAATAAATCTGATCTCCAATGCTTGTGTGTTTGAACATGCTGCAAGAAGCAGCATTAATTAAAACCATCCTTTGCGATCCTTTATTAAGCGTCTAGTAAATGATGATGTGAACAAGGCCCATGAAGCCTCTAAAGGCGAAAGTGTCTGTGAATCCCCTCTATATGATTTGGGTCAACATAGCAACTGAGTACCACTGACCTGCTAGTCTGAATTCAATTCTATGGACAATTCTCTTATCACTACCAAGCAGAGTAATTCTGGAACATCTGAAAGCCACTGGGCATAAGACAGAAGGCAACATGGCTTTGTAATAGAAAAATCATCCCAGACAAATTTAGCACAGCTGATTGACTATATAGCCATGACACTTGACAGCAGACTTCAAATATGGCCAGAGTATACTTCAGCAAAATATTATGACTGACCAGAGCTTCAGGTTTTGCATAAAACTGGTTAGACATTACTTGTGATACAGCCTGTACTCCACAAATTTATACTGCCCTAATGTAAACTGGTGCAAAGGATGCTGCTTATAACTATCTGACTGAATTGCTCAACACATTATACCACATAAGTTTATTGAGGAAATTAATTTGAGGTTAGACATGGAATAAGAAATAAAGTTAGTACAATAGCTGCAAAACATTATGCAAAGGATAATAGTAAATTTGTTTGAATTTGTAGTCTGGTGAAAGAACATTTGCCTCTTTTCATACCAGAGTGACTGGTGCCAGAACAGATAATTTCTTGTGTCTACATAACTGATGTTGCAGAAACCCTGAAAACAAAATGTACATTTTTACTTTCACACAACTACACACAACATAACTGATATATAGCAGCATAGAAATAAAAACTAAGGACTCGCGCATAGAAGGAATGGTGTGTGTCAGTTAAATTTCAGTGTAAGGAAATGTGAACAAAGCATTATTCAGGGAAGCAAAATGTGGGACATGAGTACACAGCTGAAGAAAAGGGAGGAGCAGCAGCATTTAATGGGGACAGTGACATCTGGGCTGACATAACTGATGTCTTAAGCAAGCAAAGTCAGAACGTATCAAGAAGAGAATGTAGGATAGTGGAAAGCAGAGGAAGAAGCATTATTCTGACAAATATAATTTAAAAATGCCATTATTATATCTCATTACATTTTTGTAAAGGCAACAGTACTGTGTGTTGTTTTTAGAGACAGTAATATCCCAAGGATGTAGATAGGTTAATGTAGTTCAGAGAAAGTTAATAAAATGGTGCACAATCTGCACAAGAAAGCTATACAAAGAGAAGCCAGACAAGCTTAGCAAACAAAATCTTTAAGAGACAGGTACAAAGGTCACACAATATTAACTTCTGATAACCTCAAAAGGATCCATACAGTCCAGGGAAGGATGTACTTCATTAATAATGAAGGCAAGATAAAAGAGAAGACGGACATAATGTGAAAACTCATGGTATATACTTCAGGGGAAAAATAAAAATAAATGTTAGGCCCTTTTTACATACTAGTCTGATAGATAACTATGAGAGATTTACAGAAGTGGTAGGATACATGTTACTTCTCCAAACAATATTCAAATAAATATCATTTATGCACAAAAAGGTGATAAAAACCCATTTCAGTAAAAAAATTTATATTTTATTTTGCAAGGGAAGAATCCATGCACCACCGTGTGGGGGATAACACCACAGTCTCCCAGTTTACATATACCAACTCCATAATCACACAACAGTGGGGGAAAGTTCAACTTCAGTCATCAGCCAATGTGGCTTTTAGTGTTTTTTTTTTATTCACAGAAAAGGAATTTGTTTGAATATTACTTGGCAAATCAATTGCCTCCCAAGTGAGGTTTTAGTAGTGAAAAGACTAAATGTAGGAAATAGTTGGACTATCTTGACTAAATAGGCCATGCCTTTAGCCATAAGCAATGTCTCTATGCAAAGAATAATTTTCTCACTTCTTCGGCAGGTACTCAGTCTATTTCCAGTTCCTCTACCTCCCTGCCTTGCTTTTTGAATGTAATCCCATGAACATAAGTAAGGTGTTTGTGACATGGGAATTGTATTTTATGACTTTATCTGAGAAACAGAAGCTTAAAGAGAAGTATGCAGACTGCATGAGCAAAACAGTAGTATTAGCCCAAAGGAACAGTCTCTCTCTGAATTTTTCATCCAACATAATGTAGTCGTCCTCCTGTAAAATATATCACGACTATTTATATGATGAAAGTAACATGCTTATAGACAGTATCATGTAGAATCCAACTGCCAACTTCAATACTACGAGTATGAATTTCAAAAATCTCTTCTTACTCTTTTGGCTTTTCCCACTAGGGGTCACCATAGTGGAACAACAGTCCACAGAACAATTATCAGTGGAGTTTTACAGTGTTGAGTTGCCAGCCCGGTGCCCAAACTTCCACAGAAGGCACACACATGCACACCTAGGGCCAATTTACACTGTCCAATCCACCTGGACACTTTCTTCCCGTAGTTCAGGATGATTACATAAAAATCTTTTTCAGTAACTGTAGTTTATTTGGGGATAATTCAACAATGGATACTCCTAAAGAGCTAAAACTGAGTGCTGAACTGTAGGGGTGATATTTTTGATCAATAACCGACATTTTTGCTTATGCAGCAAACTATATATAACAATGAAAGTCTCACATGTGGTCCCTAAACATATAAAGAGAACCCTGAAGGACTGTAGAAAGCTCAGCCCCTGTAGAAGGAGAGTATGCCACTAAGACTGATAGAATTTATCATCTCTGTACAGTTTAATAGAATCTAGCCACAAGTTCTGTGCAATGAAATTAAGATTATATCACTAAGGACCAGTCCTGAAGTAATAAAAAACTGTGATGTGGGATTCTCTTGTGAGACATCTTTTCAAACAAGACCAAAACCTAATTTCTTATGAGGTTTTTGCAAGTTCTGTTCTACAATTTAGTTATGTTTTATAATGTATTTTGGGAAGGCTTCTATGTATGTAAAAGTCCAAACAATATCTGGTACTGCTCCTAAGCCAGTCAATGTCTCAGTCTGTTTTGCCTGTGACCATATCATCTATAGATTATGGTATTAATATGTTATTATAAAGTTTTTTTATAATATTTAATCCCGAGCTCTTTTACTTATAGGAAGTTTTGCAAATCGGTTTGTCTCAGAGGCATGAAATAGGATTAATAAAGCAAGACTGTGTTATCCATAAAAATCCTGTTATTTTACAACCTTGCCATATTGCATTTGCAAACAGGGTGAAGTGTTACATGCAGTGGAGGGAGACTCAGTCTTTCACCAGCCTTACTGGCATGTTCCATACTGATGACATTCTGCCTTTCCATTTGAATTCTTGATGAAGTATGTTGCAAAAGGTGGATATTCCAATCATTTGTTTTGTGAGTACTGACCTTTCCTTTATTCTTAGTTATTGTTTTTACAGCACAGCAATAAACGTTAGCTCATCAGACTTCCATAGTACACAACTGTATGGGGAAGCATACCTCTCAAATGTACAGATTTTCGCACATTTTTCCTCATATTTTGGTCTGTTTTTCATAAAACTGTGGTTTTCTGGCGAATTAGTGGCAGATCATTAAAAACTCTTCTTCTTCTTCTTCTTTCGGCTTTTCCCAGTTAGGGGTCGCCACAGCCGATCACCTGTCTGCTCATGATTGGCAGTGGAGTTTTACAGTGTCGAGTTGCCAGCCCGGCGCCCAACCTTCCACAGAAGGCACACACGTGCATGCACTCACACCTAGGGCCAATTTAGAGTGTCCAATCCACCTACAGCATGTCTTTAGGATGTGGGAGGAAACCGGTGCACCCGGAAGAAACCCACGCGACCACAGGGAGGACATTGAAGTTAGAAAATAATGACAGACATTTCAGTTTCAGACTGCATACCCATTAGAAAATTCATGCTAATCCAAAACTTTTTATCCTACCAACTTTCTAAGTTTGTAAGAGCAATATTTAAAATTTGTCCCTATTTTTGGGCCTTTGTCCCACTTTTGCTTATAGCTTTGTCCAGATTTCTTGCTCTAACAGGTTGAGAGGTATGTGGGGAGGGCATGCAGAACCAAGATAAAACAGCAAATCCCCTAATTGGTGTGCATTGCTGTGGCATGACAAATAAAAAAAAATGAAAATAAATAACTGCAAGTTAACTGAAATTAAATTATGTACTTCCCTAATATATTGTTTAGAAGTATATGCTAAGGTAATGTGATATGCATAAGAGTGTGTGTGTGTGTGTGTGTGTGTGTGGGGGGGGGGGGGGGGTCAAAGTGTCATATGACAAATAATGGCAAATGTCAATTTTTCATTGAAACACTGTAACCAGAAGAAGTTTTGTGTGAATAGCTAATGTGAAATACCAGGAAGTACAACATAGTAAACTTATACTGCTGCTAAAGGAGTTTGTGTGAATCACATTTGAGGTGTCCAAAACCTAAGTAAAGGTAGAGCAGTAGTTAGTAAAATCAGCTCTGTCTAAGTCAGTAGTTGCAGCAGTACAAAGCAATCCACTTTGTGTTTGGACTGTGTAGCTGTAATCAACCAGTCATTTTTTCATAGACTTATTGTTCTGCGAGTTGTCATGTGCAACTGAAGTCACATGTTGTAACCTGAAGTAAGATGGATGAGTTTTATTACAAACTTCAGGAGATAATAGATTTTAATGCCTGCAAACATGAAATTAAAAAAAGAAAAATTAAATTAGTGGCACAGGAAGACAGGCGGTCTCATGTCATTTATTTCACTCTCCAGCAGGTCTGACACAGGCAGTTTATGACAACCAACATACTTCATATGAATGTGCTGCTGCCAGCTCGCTTAATTTTGAAGAATTAGTGCCGTGCTTTTGGGACAATTAAACAATTGCCCACCATATGTGGTCTGATGTATTGTCTTTACAGGGTGAGACACAGTTGCTGTTTTTGACATTGATTATAATGTGAAAGTAATTAAAACAAATGAGGCTTTCAGTGCAAGATGTTAGCCTTAAAAATGTAGAGGAGTGTCCATATTTTGATAATTCCCAAAATCTAAACACCCCTCTGAGTTATCTTACTGTGCAGATCACAATGTTGCTTTATTCTGTTAAACAGAAAACAGGATGCTGTCTGTCCACTCCTTCTCTAGCAGAAGTTATTTAAAAATATTATTACACAGTGCTGGATGATTTTAAAAGCAGACAGTGCTCTATGTGAGCAAGTTCTTAATGGTTTGCTTTTTTATTTTACAGTAGAGGTAAAACATATGGGTTTCACCACAACAAAATAGTCATAGTTCTGATTATTTGCCTGTTAGCAGCAAAAAAAACATTTTTTTATGTGTAGATGGCACATTTATGTACATTATCAGAGAATCAAGTTTTTCAGGATCAGACAGCACAAAGCACTACAACATTTTCAGACCTTTCACTTGCATTTTTGCCACAGTTCTAAAAGAAACAACTAACATCTATGTTAAGAAACAAGGACACAGTGTCAGTGTGTGGAATTCATTGGTAAGTGCTCTGCACTCCCAAAGGTAATATTTCAGGAGTTTGTATTAGACAGGAGATGTTGCCTGCATATTGAACAAAGGACCACATAAGGAGATGCAGGTACAGCTGTATTATGATAAAAATCATCATGCTACTGCATGTCAAGATCAGCAGTATAGCAGTGCATATGGCTAAGATAGTGGACATCACCTCTAAAGCAGGCGGATGTGTTCAAGTTTATGTGCATTTGCACATGCAATGTAGCAATATATCATTGCAGTTTGAGGCCACCTGACACAGCCACGGTAACTCCACTGCCCAAGGGTGGCACCTCTACAGATCCAGGCAATAGCTGGCCCATAAGTGGACAAAATAAAGACTAGTCTGGTGTAGACAGAACACTGGCAACCTTGTTCAGCATGTATATAGGGAGGAAATGGGGTGAATATGACAGTAGAACATGGGATAACAATGAACAGAAGTAAACATAGAAGGGTGATCATAAGGTAGAAAGTGGAAAGATGAAAGAGAAAGGGAGGCTACATTTTTGTGAAAGAGCTCCATTATTACAGTTTATAAAGTATTGGTATTTATTAAATGTACTAAAGAATGAGGATGGATGGGACTAATAGAGAAGGGCAAGTAGCAGACATAAGCAGGCAAACAAAAAACAGACACAGACAGAGACTGATTCCACACAGAGGGTGAGGAGGACAGTTACAGGTCCTCCACTTAGAGTCTTATAGCTTGAGTTTGCTTTTGTTTCACACCTTCTCACTTATTCAGTGTACAGTGCAATACAATACAGTGTATTAATACATTTTCCATCTTATTTTCAAAATCTGTAACATCTGGGAATAGACTACCAATCAGTGGAGAGCCTGCAAACTGATTCTCAGGAATCAGGCTGGGAATAGTGCTTGTTTAGTTTTGGTGAAAGAAAGAGCAGGGAGGCATTATTCCCTTGCCTTCCTAGAGATTACCAATGACCAGAAAGCCTGAAATTGTTTCTTGGAATTAATGCTACTTTTCTGCTTCTGGTAAGAGAATATGCAGATGGGACATTGACTCCTGCAGGTCTCTGAATGGGCAGCATGTATAAGATTTCCCTGAGGGGTAAGATTGCAGTTTTGCTGAGAACCTCTCCAGGCCTGTAGTGCAGTTTCACTGTCTGTTGCATCCACCTACTTTAGGTTCTATCCAGGTTACCTACCAAGAAAAGCTCGAGCAAGTGCACTGGAGACAGCAACAGCTGGGTTAATACTACTTCTCAAGAAGCAGATTGAGATGAATGCCACTCTTTTGCCTCTAGTGAGAGAAGAATCTAAGAGTCACTGATTCCTAGCTACAAACAACTGTATTGAAACCAGCACTATCTCCAGTACCATACTGACAGCGCCTCCAGTAATCAATAACAAATCTAAGAGGGGCTACTCCCTCCAGCCCACATTAGTAAGCACCTAGAACCATGGATGTGCACTTTCCTGTCTACTCTGTAGCCAGCTTGGTTGAAACAGGCATCCTAAGACAATGTAACATTGGTCTCATGCTTACTGACAACCACCTACTACTTAAACCAACTGGCACAGTGTCTAAGACATGCAATTATGTAATGCTATTGCAGGCAAAATTCTCCCATGAAGATGTTACATATTACAAGCAAGTTGTCAGTACTACACAACACCATACTAAACCTATCACACACAGATCAGAACAAACACATAGAACACATAGATCTAAATACACTAAGGCTCTTGAAAGCAGCCTACCTAAACTACAAAGGCCTCCTAAATCTAACTTAAGAAGCAAGTACCCTCACTAACCTCACAAAAGCACTAAAACACACCACCCATGTTGAAACTTATATCAAAGAATCAGTGTCTCAATTTCAAAAGCCCATAAGGCAAACATCCACACTATCCAAAATCCTAATCACTGATGACTCCATTGTGAAATACACTAATGCACAGCTATTCAAGAAGAGTGTTATGGTCATTTGCCTATCTGATGCCAGGATTCACTACATGATGCAGTCACTCAAGATCTTGCACCAGAAGTGCACAATGATATAGTCATAGTGCGGATGAGTGTAAATGACTTGAGATGTTCCTCTCTGGACTACATGAAGAGAGAAATGATGGGGTTTTAGAAGCATGTGTCCAAGGCAGTTATGAACCTAGTCTTGAGCAGCATTTTATTGTCACTAAGAATAATGCAGAAATAAGAACAAAAGATTATTGATTTCAACAATTGGCTTAGCTTCTGGTTTCATTCACAAGGGTTGCAATATATATCAACCTGGGAATAGATGGCAGGCAGTCATAACTTATTTGTCAGTGATGGCCTGCAAATATCTCAAGACTTTCAAATATTGGCAAAAGCTATTTTCACCCCATAGTGCCTTCTTTAGGCAATGGCCATTCTCAAAGCTTCTAACATAGCAAAACAGTATCCTGGTAGCATAAAGGTATTGCTGCTCATTGCTAAGAAAAATAACAAAAAAATCTCCACTCACTACAAGCACTCTGAAGCCTGGACAACAACTGAAATATGCATCATTATCGAGACCTGATTCAATACCATTGAGAGCACCCAACAGCACAGAGTGTAAATGCCTATCACATATTCAGGCCTACCACAATGAAAGCACTAAAGGTATCTCCATATTTGTAAAAAACACTTCACCTCCAGTCTAGTAGGCCAAGATAACAATCTAGATTGCCTCCACATCCAGCTTACCATTAACAAGACCCCTTACCACATCATGGCTTACTATCAGGCCGCTTCCATGTCTCTCTCAGCCCATAACTCCTACCTAACTAGTACAGAGTCCCTAAGCATTAAACCAAACACAATTCTCCTAAGGGGCTACCCAGAGATTTCTGGACTACATCAATTAAAACCCTCCAGTCCCACTTAGTCTGCACACCAACCAGGGGCAATAAAATCCTGGACCTGGTCCTTATCAGTATAGAATAGCTCTGCTCCCTACTAATTGTAACTCCCTCCCTGGTGAAATCAGACCATAAATCAGTCACATTCACTTTAAGACTGTAACCAGAAGCTCAGTATTCAGAGATTACGGCATGGTTATTGAAACTGAGTGATAACCTGACTAAATTCAACATCCTCTTCCTACGCAATGACCCCAGTGTTTATGTGGAATCATTTACTGCAAAAGCTATGCATATGTGAATAGCTATATGTATATGCATCGGTCCCTTCCAAAGAAAATCCAACAACAAATTCATAAATAAACCGCTATGATGGAAACCAAATATCGTCAGGCTCTATAATAAAAGAAAAATCTCACTGCAAGTGAAAATTAAGTGTAACTCTCAAGATGCAAAAAGAGATTTTGCTAAACTTAACAGGGAATTCTGGAACCCTTGTCAAATCAACCAAAGCTAAATGTGACAACCAGAAAGCCTTTTTAAAGTGCGCTAGACACTTTAGAAGCAATGTGAAGCACTGCACAGAGGTAGTAATAAATGATATCACATACTCAGATCCAGAGGAACCAGATCAAGTTAGCTTTATTTCACAACCTCATCTTCCCCCCTACACTCCCAGATCTCATACATGCATATACATCCATCCTCAAATCTCCCATGAACAAGTCCTCAAGGCACTATCTAAGGCCAAGAGCACTGTTTCTATGAGGCTGGATAACATATCAGGCTGATTATTGGCCAGCTTGAAACAGGAGTTACCAATCCCAATGCACAGGCTATTCAATGTCAGCTTCCAAACAGGCTTTGTGCTGTATGAATGGAGGAAAGCAATCTTGCATGAAGGTGGGGCATCAATGAGCATCAGAAATTATAGATGCATAAGTCTGGGCAGCCTCCTATGTAAGGCTATGGAAAGCATCATTACTGAGTTAATAAATAAAGACATCGGTAACCTACAATCTCTCAACCTAAGCCAGTTTGAATTTGGTAAAGGCAGATCATTCCTTCTTAAACTATTTTATGACTTTGAAGTTTACTGAAGCAATAAATGAAGGCAAATCAGTACACAATGCATACCTAGACCTTGTAAAGGTGTTCAACAGCATCCTATACTCAGGTATAATGGAAAAACTATCCCAGCTAAATGCTAATCCCTATGCAACTTGTTGGATAGCTAACTGACTCACAAATAGAACCAAGGAAATTAGGGTTGACTGCTTTACCTCCTTCAAAAGACTTATTACTAGTGGTATACCCCAGAGTTCAGTCCTCTGGTTACACCTGTTTGGCAATTACTTCTTGGAGATAAAAGCTACTTTAAAGAGTTTATGGGTACTTGTTTTTTTCCAAAGGGGATAACTATACATTTCTTGGCATTAAGCTTGAGCCCATGGCTCTGGCACCAGGCATCTGTTTCTGTAAGGCCCTTTTGTAGAATATCCACATCATTTGGGGATTCAATAATGGCTCCCAGTTTTCAGTCATCTGCAGACTTTGTTAGCCAGAGTCACTTAGTGTTGGCCTGTACTTCAGAGAAGTAGATGCCAAACAAGAGTGGTCCCAGGACTGAACCCTGAGGTACTCCACTTGTCACTTGTCTGAAGCTGGATTTGGAGTTGGCTACTTTTACAGTCTGGGCTCTGTCAGTAAGCCAGTTGGCTACCTATCGAGTGACGTAGGGATTTATGCCCAGCTTAGTAAGTTTGTCTATGATTCCAGAGTGGGGGATGGTGTTGAAGGCCTTGGTGAGGTCCAGATAGGCTGTGTGGACTGCCTTACCCTTGTCCACAGCTCTGGAGACTGATTCGAATAAGTCAATCAGGTTCAGGAGACAAGATCGTCCCTTCATGAACCCAAACTGGGTGGGGTCCAGTGCTTGAAGGTTGCCAATGTCTTTGTTTATAAGTTCCATGATAATGTGTTCCATGCCCTTGCAGATCAGGCTTGTCAGACTGATGGGACAGTAGTTTCTGGGATACAAGGTGGATCCCTCCTTGTGGAATGGGATAACTGTAGCTGTGCGCCACTCAGTGACACAAAGCCTGAGGTCAGGCTATGATTAAACATGACAGTTAGGTGAGGTGCCAGTTCATTTTGTAGTTCATGTAGTACACAGCCCGGGATGTCATCTGGTCCCATGGATGCTGTATTCTTAGCTTTGGAGAGTGTGATTTCTGCCTGTGTGGCCGTGATTACCAGAATTTGGCAATCTTTTGGTATTGAGATGGGCCCTTTAGGGGGTGAGAGGGGGATGAAGTGATCATTCCATTGCATTTAACACTCATCCGGCCTGAACAACATTCTTAGTATCCCACATGCTACTGAGGAGTGGTCTCTGCCTCACATACAGATTCACAACAAACACTATCCTGTCAGACCTATTGCATGCTTGCAACTCAGTTGGGGCATAAACACCTACTCAAAAGATCTAACTGTCTTTTGCAACATAAACAGAATATCTTGGAGGGACAGATATGTTTCACAGAGATTGCTGCTTCTTTGAAAGTGTCTTCATCTCCACATAAAGCAAAGTACTTCTCTTGCACTATTCAAATGTAATCTGGATGAATGGATGGGTAACCACACATTCACCTTGGTTTAACACACTTGTCTGTCATGCATACGAGCAACATATGTTTTTCTCTTGGTTACTCATACTTAAAATACAAGGACTAAAAACTTCATGGGAATGAATGGTTAGGCTTGTAAAGATCTAAAAAGATAAATATCCTAGTAAGTGCCTACAAACCTATGAAACTTTCACACAGACATACAGAGGGTGGTGCAATTTTTTAATGGAAAGTTTGAACTATGAACTATGAACAAGGAATGGAGAATGACGTGAGAAAATACATACAGGGATAGAGACAGGGTGGGCTTCTGTCAAGGCTAAGTGCCAAGATTGGCAAGAGGGCAAGAAGCCAGACATCACTTACCTGGGTGGCCAATTGCATGTCCCAGTTGTTTCTCAGGAGGCCTAACAGCTAGGAACTGCCAGTGGACATTCAGCTGCAGATGGACCTCAGCAGTGACTGGCTTATGTATCTAATGTCAGGATACTCCCTATCCAACTTTAAGATGAGCCTGCACAGCCCAAATGGGCAAACATGGAGAGCAGCACTGACTCCTCCAGGTCTCCTCTGGGAGAGGAGCCTTCAGCACCATCTTCTGAGAAGAAGACAAAGTGGGTAATAGTGACCCATTGCCAGATTAGATAGGTGGTAGAGAATGAGTAGGTCTGACCCACTCCTTTTTACCACAATTATACATGCAGAAAGAGAACCAAATGGGAAAAAAGTCATCAGACACACATATAATAAAAACACCAGTTTAGATGTGAACTGGACTGAAGCACATCATATGAGGCACGTCTGCAACCAGTGACAGCCAATCATGTATAGCTGATGCTCCTCTGCCACTGCATAACAAGGCACAGACTGCTAAATACACATGTGCAACAATTAAGATAGATGCAATGATACCAAGAAGATGTTTACAGTATATGTGGCTACCACTCCTGAACATTTGCCTCCCACTGGCAAAGCAGATCAAGGTGGTTCTTCTTCAAGTTAGTGTACTGATGCCTTTCTTGCTCACAGGAAAGGATGATGCCAAAGGCATTGATCAACATTTGTGACATCTCAGGCCAGATGCCTTGGTTCTTCCAATAGTCATATTGGTACAGTGGACACTCGCTGAAGTTCCTGTACAGGGAAAACAGGGACATTTTTCTGTCCATGGCACATCATGCTGAAGCCTTGCATTGCCCAGCTGCTGAAGTAGCTGAGTCCTCCCAGCTGGTCCACTCAAAGATGGAAATGGTAGCCCTGAGTGCACGGGCATGTGTTCATGAATTATAGGTCACCATACCTCTCAACTGTACGTTTTTTCGCAGAATGTCCAGAATTTTCGCCTCATATTTTTTGTCCATTTTTTATAAAATTGTGTTTTTCTGGCAAATTAGTGGCAACTCAGAAAATAAAGACAGACATATGAGTTTCACACTTCACACCCTTCAGAAAATTCATGCTAATGTAAAACCTGTTATTCTATCACTTTCTAAGTTTGTAAGAGCAATATTTAAAAATTGCCCCTATTTTTGGGCCTTTGCCCCACTTTTACTTATGGCTTTGTCCAGATTTCTTGCTCTAAGAAGTTGAGAGGTATGTATGTCACACAATATGCACTATATCACGGTGCTGCTGAGTTCACTTGTCATATGCATGAGCATGCAGGCACATGCTTCATGTTCTCTGTGATGTGCATTGTTTGTGCTGACATGTATGGGCAGTGCATTGTGCACTAGCAGTTTTTCACAGATAGTTCATAGGTTCATAGGTTCACTATGTAGCACTATCTTTATTCTTTGCCATAACCTCAATATTAACTTCTTCCTCTTAGAACAATATAATGTGTCTGTGCCATTTTGTGCAGCTCTGCTTATAGTCATACAACTTAAAAATAGAGGAATTTGACTAAAGCCTTAATAGAGGTAAAGTTTCACAGATTTAATGAAGGAATCAGGGCTGATGAAGTACATCAGCAACATCAACAAACCCAGGGAGAAGGAGTCAGATATTGCAGTATTTTTGAAAAGCGAATCGCATCACACCAGCATGACATTAGACCATTTGTTTGTGGGTAGGGGTGCAAATTGTGTTAACAGGAAACTGTGGAGATTGCATACCACAAGGTGTATGGGGATCCATGTCCATGTGATGAGGCATAAGTACACCACAAAAATGGGAGAAGCTGACCACAACATTAAGTGCAACTGTTAACCAGGTCTATAAATGGGAAGTGCATGGGCATACTCATATGCATGTGACAGCAGAGTATACACCCACTGACCAATGTGCTTTGTTCTCAGGTACACAGGTACTGCCATAGCCACCCAAGGCAAGCAACACCTTGAAAAGTTAACCATCCAGGGGAATGTTATTGTAAGATCTGTGTACACAAGATGTTCATCTCCTACTAAAGGCAGTACAGACATGTATTATCAGGACCAGATGTGGCAGAAGCTACTGTAAGATATGAGTGCTGTGTGTGGCCACAGCTGAATTGTACAGCAGGTGTGACAAAAGGTTACTGATACTATAAACCATGCAAAGCAAAAGGCATAAGACATGGGACAGACTGTCCCACCAAAAGGTGGAACATAAACATAAAAGCAACTGATAGAGTTCAAGTAATTCTTTTTGTGTTACTCACCAGTTGGTGGATTAGCATAACTAGTGATGGTCTGGATGTGGGAGATGGGCTGACACCAAGAACACATGCATTCTAAGGGGAAGCACTAGTTTGTCTGTTTATCTATATATCTACCTATCTATCTCTGTATATATTAATTTATTTATTTGTTTTATTATTTGTTAACTGGGTAAGCCCACTGGTCAAGTTTTCAGATGTGATATGGGAGTACAGTCAGGCTAAATGACTTGATCAGAGTCATACAGTAGTCAAACACAATCAAACCATGGACTGAAAAAAGGTTAGTAATGTCTACCACAGTACACTATAATGCATATACTGGAATATTGGAAGCAAAGGACTGACAAAGGCCCACATGCATCAGTCTTCCCATTCACCTCACTTCAGAAACTGCAACAACCCACATGAAATTGTATATCTGTCAACATATGCTATATCAATATTTTCTTTTTATTTCCAAAATCTCCTTATTTCAATTTTCTTTTTTTCCAAATAATAACAATACAATAACTGTAAAACACAAATAAACAATACAAATACATATCTAAATAAAACAGACAACAATCTCGTTTGGAGAAAATTATACATATATATATATATATATATATATATATATATATATATATATATATATATACATACACAATATATACACTAGAAGTCACTACATCGTCAAGTAGAGTATGAGAATTCTTATGTTCATTTGGTCTCATAAGGGATAGTGGAATGGGGATAGTCTATATAGAAAGTAAATATAGAAATTCAACCATTTATTGTATGGTTAGGGAAATATCTAGATACACATATACTAAGAGAAGGGGTGAGATGCAAGAAAACTGGTTATACTACATTAATTTCTTATTAAAAGGTTAGCTTTTCATGTCAATTTGTGGGCGGATTTTATTTGTCAAGAATTGTGTCTAGTAAGCAACCCCAATATTTTTGGTAATAGAATTTGTTTTTTTGTTTTTGAATAAACTAATTTGTGAGATGAGATATATTTGATAGCAAGAGTGCTAAACATTTCCCATGTAATTGGTGACATGACATTCCAATTCTTTGTAATAAAGAATTTAATAAGGGCACACATCATAATAAAGACATGTTTTAATATTTTTGGAAGTTGATTGATGTTAATGTGCAATATAGCTGTCTCCCATGTAAGGGTTGATTTTTCATATCCCATCTTCTCTAATCTTACTCTCAAGGAACACCATAAGTTGTGTATCTTATTACAGTTCCACATGACATGCAAAATATCAGCTATTTGATCTGGACAATGAAGATATGTAGGTGAAAAGTTAGGATTGAATTTATTTGATTTAGATAAGGTATAATAGATTGTTATTTACCATAATTTGTGTATATAACAGCTTCTTGAAAGGAATGAATTTGATTGCGTTTTCAATGGCTAGTTTCTTATTTTCTTCAGTCAGTGATTGATTTTTCATTTGCCAATAGTTTGAAAATAATAAAGAATTCTGATGTTTTGTGCTCATTACAATTTTATACTTCCTAGAAATTGTTTTCCCTTTAATTGCAAGATTTTCAAATATTAATTTAACTAAATTTATGTTCTGTAAGTCAGTGTGTATTTGTGAGAATTTAGCATTTATAAGATGGTGAAGTTGGTTAAAGATAATAGTATATTTCTTAGGAAGTTTGAGTTCAAGTCTCATTTGCCCTGTGTTACAGTCTTCCCATTGGTATATATCCCATATTGTGTAGTCTTTTATCAGGGAGTAGTTTGTTAGATTTACGGGTTTATTATTTATTAGTAGATTAGGATTTAGGTGTAATGGTTGTATAAGGGCAAAAGTGTCAGCTAATTGCAATGATTTAAATAGTTTCTGTGTTGTAAGAATCGTGTTTTTAATTAGTGGGTGTACATTCTTTGTGTATATGCTAGTCTGGTTTAAATTCAAGAATGGTAGGGATTTCATATTATAGCCAAGGGATTTCAACTGTTCGTACCAGATTTTGGTCCACTGGGGTGTCCAAGTATTTATATATGAGTCATAGTTTATTATTTGTATTAGTCTGTAGACAGTAATTATACTATAGTAAAACTTAAAATCAGGCAACCCCAATCCCCCCTTATCTTTGGCGAGTACAAGTTTTCCATGTTTAATTCTGGTAGATTTGGGATACAATAAGAATCTTGATATAGCTTTTTCCATGGCAAGGACGAAGTTTTGGGGAATATTTGAAAAAGTAGCATTTAATTGAAAGAGTATTCTTGGTAGAAAATTCATCTTGGCAACACTAGCTTTTGACAGTAGAGACATATTGATGTTCTTCCATCTATCAATATTGTTTTGAATACTAGTCCATGTACTTAGTAGGTTATTGTTTATAATATCATTGAAGTCCGAAGTAAATAGTATTCCTAGACATTTTATCTGATAGTTTACTTTCATCTCACTCATGGGAAAGTACAATTCTTTATGACCTATAGGATTGAGGGGAAATATGTGTGACTTGTTTAAATTTAAGTTACAGTTTGAAACTACCGAGAACTCATTAATAGCTTTAAGTATTTTTGGGAGGTCAGTAGTGGGGAGTTGGAAGTATATATTTAAGTCATCGGCAAAGGCCGAGTATATAAGATTTCTATTGTGGATTCTGGGAATATGATGAAAGGTTTTTTTTGTGAAATGAACAGAAGGAGGGGTTCTAGATAAAAATTAAATAGGTATGGCGAAAGAGGACATCCTTGTCTTGTACCATTGGATAAGAGTATAGAGTTAGTTATAAGTTTGTTTACCTGTATAGTGGTAGAAGCTTTCTGATACAGAACCTGGATCATTTCAATGAATACTTGAGGAAAACCATATAAAGGCATTATATTAAAGAGAAAGTGTAAGGTTACTCTATCAAAATCTTTGGTTGCATCTACTGTAAGGGCATATCTGGGGCATTTATCACTATTAAGAAGTCTTATAATGGTATCTAAGAGGAGGGTGTTGTCACTTGCTTGTCTGTTTGTCATAAAGCCCATTTGTTGTTGGGAAATAATAGAAGGGAGTATATTCTTAAGTCTATTTGCTATAACATGGGCTAATATCTTAAGATCAGAGTTTATGAGGGCTATTGATCTATAATTTGCTGAATCTGTTGGGTCAGAATACGATTTAAGAATCAACACTGTCTTGGAGTTATTTAAGTATTTGTCTGTTATACCATATTGTATTATATAGCTGAAAACTTTTAATAAAACTTTGGAGATAGGTTCCATGAGTAACTTATAAAAATCAGATGTGTATCCATCAGGCCCAGAGGATTTACCTAGTTTTAATTTGTTTATTGCAGCTTTTATCTCTTTTAATTGTAACAGTGATTTTAAGAGTTTCCTTCGATCTTCTGCAATTTGTGGAAATTGCATATTATATATAAAATCCTCAAATCTGTCTGTAGATGGTGATACGGGTATATTGTATAATTTCTTATAAATATCTTCAGCTATATCAATATTTTCATGTCTAGCACTTTGCATGCCACAGGGGATATAGAGATGTATGCATGTGTGCTGACAATGGTATCAGCATATGTACATGATTTCACATGTTATGCTGGTGGAAGGCCAAACACAAACAGCACAGCATAGGACTACTATGCATAACATAGCATTAGGGCACTTGCAACCATACCTCTCAGCTGTACAGATTTTCACAGAATGTCCAGATTTATGCCTCATATTTTCAATCCATTTTTAATAACAATTGTGGCTTTCTGTAAAATTAATGGCAAATCATTGAAAATTGATGTTAGAAAACAATGACAGACATCTGAGTTTCAAACTTCATATCCTTCAGAAAATTCATGCTAATGCAAAACCTGTTATTCTATCAACTTTCAAAGTTTGTAAGAGCAATATTTAAAATGTGTCCCTATTTTTGGGTATTTGTTCCACTTTTATTTATGGCTTTGTCCAGATTTCCTGTTCCAAGACATCGAAAGATATGCTTGCAACTTGTAAGTAACTATGTTGTCAGCGTGCAAATGGCTCAGTCTGATGAGGCAGTGGAACTGCCTACAATACTACAGGAGGAGTACCCCACATTTATTATTGCTGGGGTCTCTCAGGCAATATCAGTTGAGCTCTAGACATCCTGTTCTCCCTAGACATTCTGTACTGGCAAGACCATTCGAGGCTCCAGGTGTGTCCCCAGATCACACAACATCTAATGTGCACCCCGTCTGAGGTGCACATATCTGACAAAAGAGAAATACAGAGGGGGGTATAACACTGCCATCACTCCAGGACTGTCTGTGATATGGTTATGATACTCTGAGTTAACCAGCAGATGTGAAAATCAATCAGCCAGGCACAGATGGATGTTATCTACGGTATTGTGGGATGGAGAATGTACTTCATGGCTTGCAGAATGGTGTCTTCCAACTCTACAGTGAAATGGAGTTCAGTGACAGGGGATACAGAGTTTTATGGTGTAACTGTAGGCAAAGTTTCCTCAGTAGGTGCTCCCATTAGACACACTGCAGCCACAATGCAGTTTTCCTGTGCAGACCAAGTAATTTGTGGATGTGAGAGGTTCTGGTTGCAAGGTGGATGAAGACTGACTATTTCATATTAGAATACACAGTCCCTGGCTGAGACTACATCAGTGTTAACTGTGACCTGTGAGTACACAGTCTGCCACCCCTAGTCATTGATATCATCCAAGTCAAGACAGCACTTCTTATCAGGCTCAATACCAAGGGGACCATGTCAGGCTCTACATGCACAGATCTGTATTTCTACACCTTCTCTATTACCTGTGGGCACATGATCTGTCACCGCCAGTTATGGGTGTCCCCCAGGTCATGGGCAATGATGATATCAAGCTCCACAGATAGGATGCCACATCTGGGTGCAAATGCACGGCCCCATATTTCCACCCCTTCCCTGCAATGGACAACATTGATCCCTGACCTCACAAGCAGGCACAGTAGGCATTTGCAAAAGTCATGATGAAGCAGCATGACCCCATCACTGTAGTATGAGATCCCTGAGTATCCACAAGTTCCCAGAGTACATAGCTACTGTGTTTGCCTCCCATTGCCTATTATTTACTGTAATGTTACAGTCATCTGTTAGTTTGTCCCCTCCCATCTGTGCAAGTGATGATGACTATGTCTTACACACGCCTAACCTTTGTAGGTACGGTGATGTCTGACAACCCGCATAGCCAGTTCATGAACTGCCATGAATAACCATTGTATGGCACTGTATGTATAATTTTTGACTGTATCAGTGTCATGACCTACAGTTATTGACAAGATGCCACCTCTTTGTCAGTGCTGCAAAGTATTACACTCACCTCTACCTTGGGTGTGTTACTACTATGACATGCTACTTCCTTAACTCTTTATGCTGCTGTTATTGGTGGTATGGCAGACTCTATTACTCCATTTATTTGCACAATGCTATGTGTGGAGCATGGAACACACACCAAATATCTTGTTGTGTATTTCTTGACTATATTCCACTGCCCTTCCTGAGGTGTCTAGACATTGGAAACATATCTTTAGTAGCACAAATACATGTTCACTATGTTTTGCATTTCATAAAGGCTGTGTTACAGATCATTTCCTTCATGGTCTGGAGTTTGTATGTTCTGGATATCAACAGGCATAGAGCATATCTAGCATCACCTGTGATACAAAGTAAACAACATATTATAAGTGGCTTTCTCTTTACTTCCATGGCACTGAAGTATATAGGCATTACTACTTAACATGTATGCACCATCCAAACAGGCAGCCAAGTGGGAATTTCCTTCGGAGGAAACAGTGGCATTAGTCAGATGAAGTTCAGATAGTAGAACACATTCCTGTTAATGCATCATTGCCAATCTGAACCACTGGGGCCTTAATAGTAACATGCACATGATCGATGGCTCCCAGAGCATCAAACAAATAGGCAATGTCATAAAAAGGCCAACATGATGCTGGTTCTCTCCCCTGTTGTCCCAAGGAACCAGATATGTTCCTCAGCATGTACAACATAATGCTGGGGAACTGTTTAAGGACTCATAAGGCTGAAGACCTGTGATATCCTTAACATGTTCCCAGGAGATAACTTGAAGATATGTATAGATAAGAAGCACAAAACAGCCAACGATGCTCCTGAGTAACCAAGTCCTGTATATAAAACAAGTCCAACAATCTAAATAAGACAGCAGGACTCAGAGATGGCTTCAGGTTCCAGCATCAAAACGTTTAATAAAACACTAGCAATTTTGTAGGTGAACCCCACTTCTTCAGATGTCTTTACAAATCAATTAAAATCATTCCCCCTTCTTATGCATACTTCTCAAGTCACATGATACACCAATTAAGGTTTCATTCATATTTAATATTATCAGTGACATAAATCGGCATCAGACATTAATATTTCTAAAATGCACATAAAAAACTTTCACATATCAACATATAAACTAACATAGTTCACTTGTAAAAAACACATCTATAAAACTTATAACTAGCCATGTACTACCTAAAAAAGTGGTCTGGACTTCAACTGAGCTCATATTGGGACATATTCATTAAGCCCATGGCCAGTGTTTGCTCTCAACCTCACTGTCCACTTGGCTTCTAAATCCTCGGTGGCATTACATAAGTCACTACCTCTAATGTTTTCAAAGATCCTTCCAATGGCCAAAAATTTGAACATGTGTTTGGCATTACTACTCATAATATGTTTAGCCAATGCATTAACCCTATTCTTTTTACAATGGAATAGATACGCTCATGTATTCTCTCTTTAAGAGACCTATTGGTCTTCCCTACATAGAATTTTTGGCATTCCACACAATGTGCCAAATAAACAATATGCTGAGTCTCACATGTAGCTGAGACCTTAAAATTATAAGTTTTCTTCTCATCTGGATGTTCAAACTGTGAGCTAATATCTATATATTGTATTGGCATAGACTGTTGTAAATCTAGCACCATAAGGATGAGATAGGAATGCTACTAGCAAATAATTTGCAGAAATGGATGGACTCACTACAAAATTGTGTACATCAGTACCCGCTGGCTGAAGGACCTATGGGAACTATAATTCAGCACAATGCTTTAAATACATGATAACATTTGGAAACATGATAAATGTTGCATATACATAAATCTATACATTTTTGCTTCAGAGTGTAGTGCTCTCATGCAGCTTCATCTAGTCATATAATAATGGGTTTTGGGAAATTTAATTTCAATATTGGCCTTGCACTTTCTGGGGGCTAAATGACCTTAGGCATTACACCTTCAGGGATGATGAAAAATTACATTGTAAGCCCTCTTCTCATGTCTTTGTCAGGATTGTGGTGTTGAGTAGCATTCTACCTTTATTAAGAGTGAGATCAAAATTCAAAAAAGGGAAAGTGGGTGGGAGGTTGGCATAATGGTTAAGGTATTTATCTTACAGACACAAGGTGCAGGGTTTGATTCTCAGATGGGGTAATTGACTAGGCTTGAAATTGCCCACAGGGCAAGTTAGCCTAGTACTAATCTATGAATAAATAATTAGCTATTGTATTTGGCTAGTTGTTTGGCATCAATCTATCGAAATACAGCTTATGTTTGCATATGATGAAATGGTCAACAGACCCTCATACTTTGCAGGGATGGCTTGCACCTTTCATTCTTTAGTTTTTGCATTCCTGCTAAAATGTTTGCTCTTCTCTTATATGGTGCCTTTTTTAGCCAGAGTTCACCTGATGACATTCCAACATAATAAATTCCAATCCAAATAATAACCATGTAGAAATGTTGAATGTCAGAAGCCTAAACAGCATATTCTCAAAACTTGAAGCTGTTCATACCCTCAAAGCAGCTTGGTTCCACTGAAGTGATAGCACTCTCTGTCTTTCTATTCCAGGTACAATTTCTATCAGGCATTCAGAGCCACTGGCAATGCTGGGTGAGTATCCGTATTTATTTCTAGCCCACACTATCACTCACCTATAGATCTGGTTGAAGTCCTAGTTGCACTCAATACAATTAATAATTATATATTTGCCAACTGCAGAATCCCATCCTTGCCCCCTTCTGTGCATGTAGAATACTTTAAACAGTCAAAAAGTTAACCATACAACCAAATACCTTCACTATGGGTGACTTCAACTAACCACACATGCTCTGGCAAATGTATGCTACCAACAAAAAAGATTTCTGGATTTCATAAATGACAATTCACTTCACGAAATTAGCCTCCTGCCCACTACAGGTGTCAGAATTTTGTTATCTTATCATCACAATATTTCTTCCAATTGCATCATCATGCATGCTAAGCCCTCTGTAGTCAACTTTGACAAACATGCTGTTCCCTGTTTTCTGAAAGCCTGCTTTACAATCCTTAATAACTCTTCCACATTCAGAGATTACTACGTATCCAGTTACCAACTATTTGCTAATCTTATGGAAACTCACAAATGGTGTAGCTCCCAGTAAACCTTGTGCAAGGATATTCTGTATGCCTGCAAATTGTACTCCTTCTTGGATAAATGTACTAGTCTGATGTATGTATGATAGCGAGTTTAAAATTATATTCCTTGGGTGAAACTACCACATTAACAAACTCTATAAAGAAAAGAAAAATCTATCTGCCATCATTAAAAGAGTACAGTTGTGTACTCTTACCATAAATGTAGATGTTCGAGTGTGTTCACTGCTGCAGTCATCACTGTAGAGTTCTTCCTGCCAGCAGCAGCCCCCGATCGTCCAGAATCCCAAAGTCTGGATCAGGCGCCAGCTGAGGTCGCATTTATCCTGACGTCAATGCGCCAGAAGGTATAAAGACCTCAGCTGACACCATTTCCCCAGTTTTTCTTGCCCCAGATGTCAGATGCCCAGAAAGAAAAGGCTAAAAAAGAAACCATGCCCAAAACCTCAGCAGCCAGAATACTTCATAACAGACAATACTCAAGGAAAAAACAAAAGAGGGGATAGGAGGAAGGGCAACCCGGACTGCAACAGTGAACACCCTCAAACATCTACATTTATGGTAAGAGTACACAACTGTACTATGTCCTTCATGGTTCACTGTTGCAGTCATCACTGTAGGGTTGAGTCCCAAAGCTAAGAAAAGGTGGCTGGAGGAGAAACAGAGGGAGCGGTCACAAAACCTTGCAAAACCGCAGAAGCAAAACCTGCCCTGGATTTAGAATAGAGAGGGAGGTTGTAATGCTTAGAAAAAGTATGTACAGAACTCCAAGTTGCAACTTCCAAAATATCCTTGGTAGGAACCCCACAAAGAAAAGCTGCTGAAGTAGCAGTAGCCCGGGTAGAATGAGTCCTAACATTAACAGGAACTGGATTACCATGATAAGAGTAACAGAACTTGATGCAACGGGCAATCCACTTGGAAATAGTTTGCTTAGTGATTGCTTTCCCCTGAACAGTAGGAGCATAAGCGACAAACAACTGATCAGATTTCCGGAATATCTTGGTCCTGTCCAGGTATAGACGAAGCTGTCTGTGCATGTCTAGAGAGTGCAAAAGACTTTCTTCCTCACTTTGAGGATTAGGATAAAAGGTAGGCAAATGAATAGACTGATTCAAGGCCACTGCCGAAACCACCTTGGGCATAAATGTGGGATTAGTCCGTAGAGATACCCTGTCCTGATGAAAAATAAGGAAGGGTTCCACAGCCATGAGTGCTTGCAATTCCGAAATTCATCTAGCAGAGATAATAGCTAAAAGAAAAGCAGTTTTCCAAGACAAAAATTTTAAATCCATGGAAGCTGCAGATTCAAAAGGAGACAAAGTTAATTTCTCCAAAACATAGTTAAGATCCCAAGTGGGAACAGGAGCCCTTATAGGGGGCCGAATATTCTTAGCCCCTCTAAGGAATTGTTTAAGTAATGGATGAGAAAAAATCAGAGGATCCATATCGTAATGTGCAGAAATAGCAGAAGCATGAAGCTTAACAGACAAAAAAGATAGGCCTGTATGTAATAACTCTGTCAGATACTGTAAAATCAGAGGAATGTTCAGAACAGAAGAATCACCACCCTGGACTTGACTCCAGGAGCAAAATCTTTTCCATTTTCCCACATAAGATTTTCTAGTGCTAGGCCATCTAGCTTCAAGGATTACATCCAATACCTGTTTGGAAAGGGCAGAGGTGTTTACAGTCCCTGGATCCGTCAGGCAGTAAGATGCAGAGTCTCGACATGACTGTGCAATATCCTGCCATCCTGTTGAGACAGTAGATGAGGGATTTGAGGCAGAATCCAGGGAGGCTCCTGAACCAAGTTCATCAGAGTGGAATACCAGAATTGCTGAGGCCATTTGGGAGCCAGTAGAATCATGTGCGGTCTGTCCTGTTTTATCTTCAGAAGTACCCGAGGTAGAAGAGGAAAGGGAGGAAAAGCATATACTGAGAGGTGTTTCCAACTGAATGAGAGGGCATCCACTTTCCATGCTAGTTTGTGGTAGGTCCTTGTGTAGAATGTTGGAAGTTGATGATTCTGAGGGGATGCAAAGAGATCTATGTCCGGACATCCCCAAGCCTTTATAATCATCCTGAATATATCAAACATCCAACATCCATTCGTGTGGATCTGAAATGCATCTGCTCAATGCGTCTGCCAGTGTGTTGTCTTTCCCTGGCAGGAATTGCACCTGTAAGTCGACACTGCAGGTCAGAGCAGTGTACCAGAGATTCAAGGCTAATCTGCACAGGGGGTAAGAGTGAGAGCCCCCCTGCTTGTTGATGTACCACATCACTGTAGTGTTGTCTGTCTGTATCAACAATTGTCCTAGTAGAAAAAGGTCCCTGAAGGCAATCAGGGCATTCTGTACAGCTAGCATCTCCTTCACATTTATGTGCAGGTGCGTTTGTTCCTTCGTCCAAACACCCTGAAGACATCTCCCACGCATGTGGGCTCCCCATGCATAATCTGAAGAATCCGTTGTCAGAACTTGGTTGGTCGACGGAGGACAAAAAGGCTTCTTGTCAGGAGGGGGATGAGAACCCCTGATCACTGTTAAGAGATCTTCAGCCATCCTAAGCATCTGCCTCTGAGGCCTAGGACCCTGATCAAAAGGTGCCTGTGCTAGCCACTTCACTTTAGCTGGAGGCTTAGACTTTGACTTAGCATGTAAACCCGAATCCACATTTACAGGAAGCTGTGAAGGCCTGAGAACTCCCTCAGAAGCCGGTACCTGCCTACCGGCTCCGGACCCAACTGAGGGAGCAGTATCCGAAGGTCCAGTCCCTGGCAATTCTGAAGACCCCATCAGCTCCACACCGGAGTTAGTACAGGCAATTGGTTCAAAAGAGGCGGACGACAGGGGCTGCAAAGGCGCCTCACTGACGACCGGCGAACCAGCAACTGGCAATAACTGAGTAACATCCTTTGCTGTGGACCTCGGAGGCCTGTCTGCATCCCTGCACCTCTTACACACCCCAGAAGCTGGAAAAGAATCTGAAGACATGTTATAATTAAACCTTTTTCCAAAATAGTAAAAGGCAAAGTTATATCTACGCCTAATAGTACACTGATTAAATCTAGCACAAAACACACAATTAGCAACATCGTGGTCAGGACCCAGGCAGGGAATACAGTAAGAGTGAAAATCCCTATGAGGTAATTGCTTCCCACAAGAAATACAATTATTAACTTTTTCTGACATCTGACTGGAGCAAGAAAAAGACCTCCCCAACGGGGTACTTATCTGTAAAAAAACAAAAATCCTGGGATTAGATCCAAAAACAAACAGGAACAGGCCGACCGGAATCAGTGAACTGCAAAGGGCACTGCGCGGCAAGAAAGACTTTGGAAATGGCGTCAGCTGAGGTCTTTATACCTTCCGGCACATTGACGTCAGGATAAATGCGACCTCAGCTGGCGCCCGATCCAGACTTTGGGATTCTGGCCGATCGGGAGCTGCTGCTGGCAGGAAGAACCCTACAGTGATGACTGCAACAGTGAACCACAAAGGACCTGAAAGGTCAAATGGTACAGTGGTTAATGTGTATGCCTTTCAATCACAAGGTGCAAGGTTTGATTCTCACCAGTGGCAAGAGCTTTACAGATTGAAGGTATATATATTTAGCCTGAAAGGTCAAATGGTACACTGGTTAGGGAGTATGCCTTTCAATCACAAGGTGCAAGGTTTGATTCTCACCACTGTCAAGAGCTTTACAGATTGAAGGTATATATTTTCAGGCCTAAAGCAGATGCCCTACGCTGACCGCCTTAAAAAACTCCAGCTATACTCTGTCGCATATCGTCTACTCAGAGGCGATCTCTGCTTAACATACAAGGCCATGTCAAACCCAGAGCTGTTGGACATGCTACACTTAAAGAAATCCCAATCCCTCAGAGCTACACGCTCCAGGGATCTAAACCTTGTCATCACAATAAACAAAACATGCTGGAGGGATAGGTTCCTGACTCAGAGACTCCCCAGACTCTGGAATAGATTGCCCATAAATGTCAAGCAGAGTGCCTCTTTGGACCTCTTCAAGAGGAACCTTGACGATTGGATGGGAGAAAGGAAATTCACCCCAGGGATCACGTCAGTCGCCCTGCTAGACAGGGGTCCAGGAAAGTAAATAATGTGGGGAGAAATAGCCAGGGAATTGTTATGGCTAGGCTTGTATAGGCCCTAGGGCTGATAGCCTAGTAATAACCTATGAACCTATGAACATGTGTCTACTTCATCATTATAAAAGGGATTCAAAACTGGCAAGTAATTCTCTCAACTTACTATTAGTAAACGCAAGGCCAGATATGAATTTAGGGTTGCAGCGTATTCAAAAGACAAACATAAGGCATTCTTCAGCTATATTAGGAAATTTAGAAAATTTGAACAATTCTGTACTGAACCTATCTCTAACAGTACGCTTCTTTATGAACCTGAGAAAGTTGATAATATTCTTGCAGAGAAATTCTCTACAAAGTTCACCACACCCACTCTCCCATCCATTCCCCCTCATACCTCCCCTACTGAAATCTCCTTGGAACAAGTCCATTTGTCACTTTCCAAAATTATAGCTATCAGTTCCATTAGACCTGACAATACACCTGGATATCTGCTATGAAGGATTAAGTCCTATACCTCCTGCATCAGCTCTTCGGTCTGAGTCTTTCCACTGGTTAAATCTCATAGGGGTGGAGACCAGCTGTCATGATGGCCTTGCATAAATTTGATCCCACAGTGATCTTGGGAATTACAGACTACTTAGCCTCATTAGTATTATTTCAATGCTATGCAGCATATTATACAAGTTTGCTTATATCCCTGAAGGGAAGACAATTTTGCTTTGTAAAAGTCAGATCATGCCTGCTCAGCCTGGTTGAGGTCTTTGAAAGGATTACAGAGCCCATGGATAAGTGGTCTATTGTCAAAATGCCTGGACTTGACAACAAAATTGACATCTTCACCCATGCAGGCGTTATTGTCAAATTCTTACATCTCAGTATTAACCCGTTGGCAGCTTGCTGGACTGATAACTGGCTGACAGAATGCATATCACTAAGGTAGGAGGGGAGTTTGCTCAGGACACATGACATTTCTAATAGTGTCCTCAATGACTCTGTCCTGGTCCCCAACTCTTAGATATTTACTGCTATGCCAGGAAATCTCATATCAAGGGACGATGATGAAGGAAGTTTGTCCTTGACTGCAAACTGGGAATAGTTATTAAATCCAATTATGTAACTCAAATTCTCCAGCAAAGGCTCAAATCAACAAATGATTGGTGTTCTGATCATGAGCTTAACCTGAATGAAAATAAATGCAGCATATTCTCCTTTGGTAAATCTAATATTACTACTGCTTGCTGTATCATTAAACTTCTTTTTAAATCTGATGCAGTCATTAGAGACTTGAATACCTTTGCTAAAAATACAGTTTTTTGACAACCATATCTGTACTGGGCATTAGAAAATCCTTGTAATTTTCTCAGCTTCTCAAGGTCCATAGAATTAATATTCTAAATTTATTCTTCCCTTATTAATCCTATTATTGAATGCAATAACCTGCTGGCATGTACCTCACTAAACCCTAAAACAACTCGGGACTCCAACGTTTACTCACTAAAAAGATTTCAAGTCTCAGTACCCTTAACTACTCTGATAGACAAAACATGTGCCTTTCTACTCAGCATTGTTCAGACTTCTGAAAGGTTTTCCATGTTTAGCATTTTGCCCCGTGAATGACCTAGTGTAATTTGAAATCATTCAGCAAAGTAGAACCAGTGGTAAGCCTAAAACCTGCTCCAGGAACTTAACCTAATTTACCACATCAATAAACACAAGATGGTATGACAAGTACCTAATCTAATACAGCCCCATTCCTGGAATAGGCTGACCTTACCTACCATGGACAGAACTTCCCTAGCAACTTTTAAAACCAGTCTGGATGAATGGATAGGTAATCAAAAAAACTCACATGGGAGATATCAGAGAAAATATGCTTAATTGGGGAAATTGTTAGTCTCTTTCTAACACTGGGTAATGTGGCCGAACTTCACGGAGATCTTCTTGGCCATTAAACTTATAAGCTACATCATATGGCCATTACAGATGTTCTTTGAATTTAAACACATTACCCAATATAGCTCTGTGCACTTGAGTTGCATTACTTCAGAACAGTTTATTCACTGAGAAACGTTATAATACTTTTTCATAGCACAACTGTTGTACCAGTGAATTGTCCTGTCTTCTGGCCTTCTGTGGATGCACCTGCCTGCAAAGTTATGTCAGATAAATATGAGCTCCAATATTCTTCATGTCATAAAAATGTATTTAAGTCATTATCTCTATGGCACAGAGTGATGGAATCCTGACTGCTACATTAATGAGTCAAGTTCCATTATCCAACCTGATCCCAGAGGAGTTCGCCTGGAGGTCACAGGACAAAGCAACAGTTTATTGCAGCTCACCCTTCCCATGAGGGAGGGGTATAGTTTGCAGCCAATGACTAGCAGTAATTGCTGAAGATCAGTGACAGTAGTCCAGAGGCATATGAACATTGGCTGCACATTGGAAAGCGGGTGAGGCAGTGGATAGGGTATTAGAATAAATCCTTTTGCAGCTGTTAGAATGGTGCCATGCCAAGTCAACCTGATCTCCTTTCTGCAAACTTACTTGACACTACAAAATGGCTCTATTCATGGGACCCCATTATGGATATACAAGTTGGATATGAGTAAAAATAAAGTAGATAATTAAAGGGAAACTCAGATATAACTGAGAGAGGTCAGCTTTGGTGAAAACAAGCATAATTCTAAAAAAAAAAACTGTAATGAATTTATTGCACCCATTTTAGTTTACATACAACTGCATGTTTTTCTACATTGTCACTGATTTAAGTGGTAATTGAAAAGAATTATTTGCAAAAGAGCTATAATTTTTGATTATGACAATTTGATGTTTTATAAATATAAGGAATAGCATTTGTTCTGACACTTGCACAAATGCTTACACACTTCCATTTCCTTACAGCATACGTACTGCAAGATGGCCACTTATGAATAACAAATGATGGTGATTCTCATTTAAAATGTGCATCCATTAAACTGTAGAGTGTAGCAGTTTGTGTAAACAAGCCTTTTACTTGGTGAGATCATTTAGATGGATTGGAATTTAGTTAACGCCTTTGGGCTGCGCTGTTTGATAAAATTCCTTGTACTTGACATATAGATCCATTCCCATTATTTTATGACTGCTTAATGATGCACGCAGCCTTCTCCTTCTGTATGCACAGTCAAGAAATAGTGTAAAGCAAACTTGATTGCAGTGGTTAAAGATCGCCAGGACTTTAAATCAACAATTTAATTTCTTTTTTGTATAAATTTGATGTTTTTGTATAGTGATGAATTATTTAAAAGTTTTAAGGCCATGTTTAATTAGTTTTAATATCCTAAGTATAGCAACAATCTGTGGTATAAGAATCACTGACCTTATAGGCATAAGCAGCATGCTGCATATGTATTGAAATACCACAATTAGAATTGTAACATTTTGGTTAGCTTTGCAGTTAACTAGTTTTTTTTGTACTGTATTGCTCAAGTTCATTTTCATTTTTTCTTTTTTAAATACTTTTTAGTTGCTATGCATCCTCACAGATTTTGTACAAATGGTGTTGCTAAGGTATTTGAGCTGGTTCAGATGATGGTTAGTTATTATGACGCAAACAATGGATATTTTTTTTCTTTGTAGCAAAAAATCACCCATCATACAGTCCTGTCTTATTCTATCTATAAAAGGCTAATAGCTCACTAAAAACATCAGGTCGCTCTGGCTTCCATGTAGGATATAATTTTACCATTACGATTCAAGATACCTGTCACTGTTTTTTCATTTCAAAGTACACTTTCATTGCTGTGTGTACTTGGTTATAGGGTATTGATGCTCTAATGTTTTAAGCAGTTAAACATTAATATCAGGTAACTTGCTTCCAGTAAGTTGGCAGATATGCCTTAACAATACCATTTAATATTATACAGCAAACAAATAATCACATGAAAGTTAATTAGACAAACATGGCAATTTTTCTGTTAAGCACTATATACATAACAGTCTGTCAGTTCCATCTACATGAACATATGCACACAATATAAAAGTCCCAAAAAGGATGCAATATATTCTTTAATAAATGTATCTGGCATCCGACAAAAAGAATAGCATTTCTAACAACTTACTTGTCATGTTTCCAAGGAGAAATATTCATAACAAATACAGGGTTTGCAGTGAATACATTTCAATGTCAGTTGCTCATTAGTTAAGCAACAAAAAATGTCATTATTAACTAATAAACACACCGTCGGAAGAGCATTTGAAAGACCTGTAATGAAAAACAAAATGAATAGGTGACCAGTATTCCACAGTCATGTTACAGTATTTGAGTGTGTCATACCTGTGATTGCACTCTACCTAACACAACCCAGGAAATACTCCTGTCTCTGAGTCATTTTGTCTCTCTTACACACACACACACACACACACACACACACACACACACACACACACACACACACACACACACACACACACACACACGAAAATGTAGCAGCAGGTCTGTTAAGTGAAGGCAAATATATAAGGACCAAATCACTTGACTGTGCTGTTCTTTCATTAACATAAGTTCTCTGATTGTGGCAGCCGACTATGTCAGCATCTGGCAGGCAGTTGAGAAATGTTCTGTGTTCTAAAGCAAGCTAGAAGAAAATGCAAGTGCGTGGAATGGTCAAGTCAAAAAAATACATTTCTTCCTTAGAAAATGCAGGAGCCTTTGAGAAGTTTGACAGAATAAGCAGCCAAGCTATTCCTGGATCCAGACTTTCAGAAAACAGTATGATAAGAATTCACCTTTCAGATGGAAAGTCTTTGGTGTGTGATACAAGTTGTTGTCTACAATATCATACAGATCACAGAACTTTGAAGAAGGAAGAGACTTCTTATTTTACTGCTACAAGCTAAAAGATGCATATAGTTTCTGTTTTTTAGTGATGAAAGACAATTTCTTTCTGCAACATGTTCTGCTATGAAGAGAACAACATGTGATGCATTTGAAATTCCTATCCAAGAAACTCATCTTATTATTTTTGGCTTGTTTGCAGTGCAATATGTCTTTCTGTACCCTAGGTAACTCCATGCGTGTGTGTGTGTGTGTGTGTGTGTGTGTGTGTGTGTGTGTGTGTGTGTGTGTGTGTGTGCGCATGTGTGTTTCTACACCCTAGGTAATTCCATGTTTGTGTGTGTGTGTGTGTGCGTGTGTGTGTGTGTGTGTGTGTGTGTGTGTGTGTGTGTGTGTGTGTGTGTGTGTGTGTGTGTGTGTGTGTGTGTGTGTAATACTGTTGAAGAAATGGAGAAAACAGGAAATAGTTCAGCTGATAAAGCCAAAGCCATACTTCTCTTATCCAATTAGATAGCCATACAGCTTTGCAGTGACTGGTTATGACTCATGAATGTAAAAGCACTGTTCACAGCCCATCTCATGACGATTGGGTAGACTTGTATGCTAACAGAAAGACTCACTAAACAATAGGGAGGTCTAGTCTGGGCAATCACCAGTCGGTACACCCTCTGAGGAAAAACGGTCTAGAAATAAAATCAGGTCATACCTGGTCATACTGGATTGGATTGCAAGGAGGGAAGGCTGGCAACATTTGAGTTGTTTGAGTTAGCAGAATCCCATAATGAGCACATTGATTTTGAATCAACACATACCAATTACTAAAGAAAATGAGTCCATAAATATAAACAAGGTTATGGCTAACACTGCAGTCCAGGCAAAGAGGGCTACTACCTGATTCTAAACACTCAATAAAGCCAGATGCATTCAAATATTTGATTTAATCTAGTTGTTGCAGAAGTGATTAAAAGCAATGAAACAGAGTGTGGTACAGACCATAGCAATGGCAGTCCTGGTCTAATTTTTCATGTCCACTGCCTCCAATTCACAAGTGTGGATGTCACAGTAATTCAGATCCAACTATCAAGCTATTGGAGATGGTGGAAAGACAAATTAAAGGTGGTGAACTTTAGCAAAGTGGTCAGCAAAACTGAGGGTCCAAGGAAGTTGAAGCAGTGGTAAGAATGCTCCTAATGTAAATAAAAATACAGGCATTTACCTAAGCATGGTACTGCAGGCAGTTCCAGATATGATATGCTTCTGAATATTAAGTACAACTTAACTGAACAAGTCAGACTGCTTTACATGTTATGAATTGTACAAATGGTTCGATACTAACATTGCCGAACCATTATAAATTGACAGATGTAATTTTGTGGGAGTGCATTCAGAGTCTGCAGTGTGACTGAGTAGCAGCTGATAGCAGCTGACATGTAAATTTCAAAAAATATTTAAAGGAAGATGCAAGGATTGCGTGTTTAGTGCAGGTGTCTGGGATTATGGTAACAAGTTACATTATCCTGCAAAGATGGCAGTCAAATGTTAATGGGGATCTGAACGGAACTATGTGTGAGATCTGCTTACTCAGTGGAAAATAGCACCCTAAAATGTTCTGCAAGAGTTTTCTTCACAAATGTTACATGAAGTCATCATAAAAAGAAATTTAGACTAGTTTGTAATTTTATGGCTTTCATTACTGGTAGCTTGCCATGTTAGAGGAACAAGGACCCAGTTAATTATGGTTGTGTACCTGAGGTTGGCATGCACAGTTTTTTTTATATCTAAAGATTAGACCCTTAAAATAAAATTGGGCAATGTACTACTTCACATTTTTTGAAGTAGAGAGCAAAGTCTTTGTCACTAGACAAGAATTATATTAGTTAAAATTGTAAAGAGGGAGAGACAAACTAAAATTATATTAGAACAATGGAACAAAATAAAATGAGAATAAATCTACAGCATAAATGTGATCAAACCTTGAGGTTAGGGAAGTGGCAGTGCTTTCCTATGTATTAAATAGAGGCAACTTTATTAATTATACACCAAAAAACAGTCGTGGAAACAGTTAAACTAGTGGTTTGAAAGTCCAAAAATCGTGCAGAAACAAAAACCACTAAGTAAACAAGCCAAGCATTTACAGTACCAAAATTCCATTTATTCGACAAGTCGCAAGGTCTAAAACTCAGTTCTAAACCTTTCACCACAAAGTGGCTTCATCAGTCATATCTAAACTTAGCAGTAACAAGCACTTCCTTATATACTTCCTAACATAGTCACATGATGCATTTCAAAATCAACACAAGTATGTCAAATTAGTTTAAAATTGTTTAAAACATAGTTTATACAATAAATATCCATAAAATGTAGATGTAAAAATGTAAATAAAACGATATATCAAAATTATTAAGATTTTTCTATATAAGGAAATCATACTTTCCTGTTTGTCATTAAGAAATGTTTTTAAAGAGACATGTCCATTCAGGCCTGGATGCATATGTGCTTGCAGACTTAGTGTCCAGTAAAACTCATTTAGCTCAGTATTACGTACAATATTATAACCACGCAAGTTTTCATAAACAACTTGTAAAATACTGAATTTGAAGTTATCTTCCATACTAATATCAACTTTATGTTTATACAGGGCATTAGTCAATACCTGTCTTTTCATTGCTGGTATATGATTACTAATACATTCTTTTAGCCTTTGGTTAGTTTTGTCTATGCAGTAAGCATCACAGTGTACACACAAAGCCAGATAGACCAAGTTTTTAGTATTGCTATTCCCTGTTACTCTTAGCTCAAAAGTCTGACCACTCACTAGATGGACAAATATCTTATCAGTATAAATATATTTACAGAAAACAAAGTTCCCACACATTGTGGTACCTTTCTTATTTGTATTAAAATTACTGGAGTTACCTAATTGTTTCTTATAGAACAAAGCTGTTTTAAATTAGCATTTCTCTTATACCCAAATTGTGGTCTATTAGAGATGGTTGTTCACTGCTCTGGTACATCTTGCAAAAATGTGCCAATATTTGTTTATAATGAGTCTAACCATATTTGCATTTTTGTTATATGTTAGCATACATCTTATTGTATTCTTCTGTCTAGTACCAGTTCGGTTCCTATCATTACTAGGCTTATCCAAAGAAGTAGATCTAGCATTAGTAGAACATTGTTTCATAACTTCATTAACAATATTTTCAACCATATGGGTACCATACCCATTTTAATGAAGTCATTAGCTACCTTTCTTAGTTGGACTGCCATCATACCATCAGATGTATTCAGTCGAGCTACCCTCATCATCTGGTTCTGAACAATATTGTTAAAAACAAACTGTGTGCATACTATTTCTATGTAAATAAGAATTACATCTTATAGATTTGTAATACAATGTAGTGCCCAGTATACTGTTAACATCTTTCTATATTATGACATCAAGAAAGTCAATGTGTCTATCTGATATATTTTCTTTAAACTTTGAAAAGCTAGATGTGTTTGAAATACATTCAAAAACTGATGAAACAGCTCTACATTGCCATTCCACATTAAAAACAAATCATCCAAGAACCATCAGTAATGAAGGACATTTCCTTTAAATGGGTTTACATCAATAAAAATAATCTTTCCCTCCCAAACAAACATAACAATATCTGCATAACTGTTTCAACTGGTGTATCCATTGCCGCACCTTTTTAGGTTCATAGGTAGGTACTAGGCAATCAACCCTGGGGCCTATACAAGTCCAGCCAAAAAGGTACCCTGGCTTTTGTCTCCCAAGAAAATTATTTTCCTGTGCCACTGTCGAGCAGAGCCACAGAGGTGATTCCTGGGGTGAATTTCCTATTTCCCATCCAGTCATCAAGATTTTTCTTGAAGAGTGTTAATGAGGAGCTTTGTTTGATATAGATAGGTAATTTATTCCAGAGTGTGGGAAGTCTCTGGGACAGGAATCTATCCCTCCGGCATGTTCTGTTTATTGTGGTGACAAGGTTTAGGTCCCTAGAGCGTGTAGCTCGGAGGGATTGGGATTTCTTTAAATGGAGCATGTCCAACAGCTCTGGGTTTGACATAGCTTTGTATGTTAGGCAGAGATCACCTCTGAGTAGGCGATATGTGACTGAGTAAAGCTGGAGTTTTTTGAGACGGTCTGCATAGGGCATCTTTTTGAGGCTTGTAATCCTCTTTGTGAGATATTTCTGCGGCCTTTCCAGTTGTTGTAGATGTCTTGTGAGGTACATACCAAAAGGGGCGTTGTACTCTATAATGGGTCTAATGAGTGATGAGTAGAGGGGAACAATGACCTCTTTTTTTCTGGATGAGAAACCTTTTGTGATGAGGTGTGCCACGTAGAAGGATTTCCTGACTACTGTGGCGATGTGATTATCAAAGGAGAGACTACTGTCCACCTGTGTCCCAAGGTCTCTTATCAGTATACTATCGCCTATGTTGTAGTTCATGGGTACAGAGTTTTTACCAAAGGGAATGACAATGCACTTTTTGGCATTGAGCTTGAGGCCATGGCTTTGACACCAGGCATCTGTCTCAGTGAGGCCCTTTTGTAGGATGTCCACATCATTAGGAGTTTCGATTATGGCTCCTAGTTTGCAGTCATCTGAGAACTTCATTAGCCAAATACCTTCTGTGTTAGCCTGTACTTCAGAGAAGTAGATACCAAACTGGAGAGGACCCAGGACTGAACCCTGTGGTACTCCACTTGTCACTGGTCTGAAGTCGGATTTGGAGTCTGCTTCTTTCACAGTGTGGGTTCTGTCAGTGAGCCAGTTGGCAACCCATCTTGTAACATAGGGATTTATACCTAGTTTAGTGAGTTTATCTATAATTCCAGAGTGGGGGATGGTGTCGAAAGCCTTGGCAAGATCCAGATAGGCTGTGTGAACCACCTTACCCTTGTCTATGGCTTTGGTGACTGCTTCAAAGAAGTCTATCAGGTTTAGGAGACATGCTCTGCCTTTTACAAACCCGAACTGGGTGGGATCCAGAGTTTGGAGATTACCAATGTCTTTGTTTATAAGTTCCATGATGATACGTTCCATGGCCTTGCAGACCAGGCTTGTCAGGCTAATGGGGTGGTAGTTCCCAGGGTCTGTGGTGGCTCCCCCCTTGTGGAGTGGGATAACCATTGCTGTGCACCATTCAGCAGGCACAAAGCCTGAGGTGAGGCTATGATTGAACATGGTACTTAGGTGGGGTGCCAGTTCATTCTGTAGTTCATGTAGAATGCAGCCTGGGATGTTGTCTTGTCCCATAGATGCTGTGTTCTTGGCTTTGGAGAGTGTGGTTTGTACCTGTGCAGCCGTGATTACAGGAACTTTGCATTCTTCCGGTATAGAGATGGGCTCTTTAGGGGATGAGAGGGGGGTAAAGTTAGCACTGAACCTATCTGCCAGGATGTTGACAATATCAGTTGGGTCTGTATATTTAGTGCCATTGTGCTGTAACTCAGAGCAGATCTGAGTGTTACCATTAAGATTCCTGACATAGCTATAGAATGCTTTGTGGTTGTCTTTAGAATCAGTGGTGATTTTGTTTTCATAACTAGCTTTGGAGGATTTTATCAGGGATCACAGCTTCTTACTGAGGCTGACCAGGGAGTTCCTCCACTCGTGGGATTTTACTCTCTTTTGCAAGAGTTTCTTCCTTCTGTTGTACAGTTTGTTTATGGCAGGGGACCACCAGATTGGCTTCCTTTTTTTGGAGGATAGCATCTTGGTTCTGTTTGGGATAGCACGATTCATGCACTCATGTAAGTGCTTATAAAGTGCAATTGTGTAGGATTTAGTAGTCGTAACTGTATTGTCCATCTGCATGGGTGTCATGAAGTTCACCACTTCTGTCTTAAGAAGCATGAAGTTGGCTTTGGAGACATTTTTTACCATGGTTTCCTTAATGGGGGGTGGAGGCAGGATGTGGATATCTAGGGTAATTAGCTTATGGTCGGATCGGACCAATGAGGTGTTGACTTCAGATGTGGAACACCGGTCACTCATATTGGTAATGAATAGATCTAGGATATTGGTGCACCTGGTGGGGGTGTGGATAAGTTGATCCAGGCATTGGAGTTTATGAATTCCAGAAAGCGTTGAGCGAAGGAGTTGGTACATGAGTAGTTTTCCCAGTTAATGGTGGGGTAGTTGAAATCACCCACTATTAGGGTGTTTGGTTGAACCCTAATATTTTCCAGTACATCATGAAAAGAGGAGTGGGAATCCTGGGGCATGGTGGGTGATCTGTAGCAAGCTACAATTTGGATTGCAGTTTTGCCCAGAGTTAGTTGCACTTGGATAACCTTGGCTGCATTATGCTGAGCAACTAGCCTGGAGGTGTGGATATCCTTAATGAATATGGACACACCTCCGCCTTTAGTGTCCCGGTCTAGGTTACATGGCCGAAAAGTGTGGTATGTGTTGTCACTGCACAGATATCGATGTTCTCCATTTTAAGGAGTGCCTTGAGTGAGTGCATTTTGAGATTTAGACTTCTAGCATTGAGTAGCATCATCCTCAGTTTTTGCTTGCCTGTTCCTGTTACAGTGGTGAATTTGTCATTTGAACCTTGCCTAAAAAAGACACTATAGGGGTGGCATGAACCTTAGCCAGTATCCGGAATCCCAGGGGTGACAGGTGCAGACCATCTCTGGCAAAGCATCGTGGTCTGTCGACCATGTCATCCCAGGCAGACAGATACTGGATCCCTTTAGAATGGCACCTGAAGCTTAGCCAATTGTTGAAGTTTTCTGCTAATAAGTTTTCTGCTAATATATCTTCTTAAACACACACTATTAAAACACAAATCATGGAAAACCTGTCTGTGAAAAATAAAAGAAAATCTCTTTGGATGATACTTGACTGACTATAAGATTCAGCTCAGTTATGGTTCTAAAAACACATTTTACTGAACTTTTAAACACAGGATGAGAAACAAGAGTGCTGAATGCTTTAGCTAGTGATGCTGCTAAACTAAATCCTGATTGCGCAATATTATTTTTCATTCAATATGCACAGGTGGTTTGAAGAAATGCGATTGCAAACAGCAACTACACATGGCAGCCTTTTTATTACTCATGTCACTGTCAATGTCAATTGATGCAATGCTGTCCACTGACAACAGAACAGCTTGCCTTTATGGATAATCCATTTCCTCATACTGTCCGGTGTTAGTCCTCTGGAGACTTGTGTTGAGATACAATATAGACTGTCAACATTTCTGTGAACTGAAGGATCCACAGCCTATAGTTCCCCCCAAAAGCCACTAAACAAGGGTAGTCAGTGCTAAAGAAAAATATTAGTATCCCACTGGGGTATTGCAGTTAAACCACTATGATTATTGCTCTATCAGACTGCTCCTATTAGGATCCCAGGATGTAACTAATGTCTTCGGCTTTTCAGGTTAGGGGTTGCCACAGTGGACCTCCGGTCCGCTTATGATTGGCAGTGGATTTTTACGGTGCCGAGGTGCCAGCCGGACACTCAACTTTCAAAGAAGGCACACCCATTCATGCACGCACCTAGCTGCATGTCTTTAAACATCACTCGACCGTGGGGAGGACATGCAGACTCCACACAGAAGGTGCTCCAGCTGAGAATCGAACTGGAGAACCTCTTGCTGTGAGGAAACAATATTAACTGCTGCACCATGATCATTGCTCTGCCACACTGCTCCAGTACCTTTGCATTGAAGAACAGCTCCAAAATTTGAGCACATAACAAATATCCTTCACTCTACACCCAGAGCACATTTGAGCCTTAGCAAACCCTTTCTCTAAACTTTTGTCAGGGGTTCAATACTCAATATAAGGCAAATGGTTTACTCAAAAATATAGGACTGTGCATCAGTCTGGGCATCAACTTTAGTAGGTCCCTGCCTCTTAGTGTAACCCTTTTGTCACTTAAGTAAAAACATTGTTTAGATGAGCAACCAGCTGTGTAATGCACTGGTTAATGAATAGGCTCTCAAACAAGTTTTAGTTGAGTCAACTCTCAGGTGTTCATTTTCTACGCAGGGAAGAGAAAGAAAGAAAGAAAGAAAGTTAGTTCTAGCCTTCTGCATATCTTTGACCTTATGATTACATAATGGAGCTTTACATATCTGCAAACGAGCCCTGTTGTGCAAGGTGCAGGTGCCTTGAAATGTAGCAATACGGCAAATGCCACATTCTCATGAATTATGTGGCAATTTAGCTATGTCAGTATATGAAATGTGATGGGAAAGTGTTATATATCATCCTGGGCAGCTGTGAGTCCCTTGCATCTTCTAATAGCCGTAATCACTTATCATCTTTACAAGGTAGTTTCTATTTTTGCTTAGGGATCTTCGTTGTGTTAACAGATGATACACATTTTGTATACTCTGACTACACTGTGTACAGCAATTTGTTATTGTATTATTATAATGTTTTACTTTATGAACTCATTTTGGTAGGTAAACCTGGACTGAACCTGAAAATGGTCCAGATCGAGCAGTGCTCTATTCTGGTCTACAAACAAGGAAACTAATTAATAAGTGCCCATTGATGTATGTGCTTTTAAAGTCCTGTATTCTGACCTGGTGCTCGTGGCTTCATTGGCCTGTGCATCCCTCTGTATAGAATATCTAACCCTGCATATGTCTGGCAACAGATAACTACCTCCTTTGATATTTTTTTCCCTTCCTAGCTCGTGAGAATCATGCAGTGATTTTACTTATCTTTATCAACCATTTGTTCCATAGGGATATCAACAAGTGCCTAAATTAGTAAAATAATAAGGGAACTAAAAACATTCTGATAGTTGCTATCTGCCCAATAAGAACAATTTTACATTTTCTTCATGTGTACCCTCAAGCACAAAACTTCAATTATATCACTTTTATGTCGGAGTCTATCACAGTAAGAACATGTAGGATCAGTAAAATTCCCATATACTTGGGCATGCCCAAGTTTCAAGGAAAGCATTGTTGAGTGCCAAAATTGTTTAGAGTTTATACAAATGCATTTATTGTTAGCACCTGTATTTTATCCACATTTTATCTTAGCCAAGAGTATGTGGCGAACCCTTGTGGAAGTGAAACAATGTATGGAATATATTTTCTTGATTTTGTGTTAAGGCAAAATAATCGTCTAAAAGTAAAAAGAGCTCTTCTCTCAATCCATGCAGTAATCACCCTGACTGTTAACGTGTCCTGTGTAGGACCTTATTTAGAGGCTCTGTGGCCAACAATAAGAGCACAGAGGACAGTAGAAAACCATGACAGGTACCTTTGAACAGCCTGAAGACAGGGCATTGAATTTTCCTTTTGTTTTTCACTAAACATCTTTATTAAATTATCAAGTATGACATAGGCAATCTTACATTTATATAAATGAAAAACAAACAACATTGACACCACTTTAGTTACAAACATTATACATCACTTATAATCTATCCAGTTATTGTCAGTAAAGCATTACATGGCTCATTCAAGTCCTGCCTCTTAAACCTCATTCTTTATTTGCATATATTATTCCCACGATTCCCATTTTTCCTATTTAGTCTGCTCCATCCCTTTTCTAAAGATCCCAATTACAGTTGTTTTATCTCTGTTACTATATTTGCTACTTCTAGTAAAGTTGGTCTAGATTTTGATTTCCATCTTCTAGTAATTGCTTTTTTTGGCAGTCTCAATAATTAGACTCAGCAAGGCTTTACTATGTCTAGGCAATTCCAATTCTGTATCATGGCTCAAAAAAATCATCTCCCCAGTTAATCAATTCCACTGATCTAGCATCTTCAGCAGAACAGCAGAACAGTTATTTTCTTGATAAGAACTGCTGTGGCTGGTGTTGTATATACAGTATGGGTGTTGTCAAGAATCGGATGGGAAAAACATTCATTGCCATAACTTTTCAAAAAAAGACTCAAAAGATAGCATCAAAGATTTTTTCAAAGTTATCCATAACTGTAACTGTTGCTTCAGAAACTCTTCTAATACTTTGCCTCTATCAGAAATATTCTCAAATCCCCAGCACTAGATGTGCTTGGAGCAAATCCTATTCAGCTGGGTAGGATATCAATAGAAAGGATACCATTTATCCTATTGGGTAGTATCCAAGGGGATATGATCACATCTATATCTATTAAGGAAATGGGTCAGTAGCTGGCCACTTCTGAGAAATCTTTGATTGGCTTGTGTAATACAGTGATCGTGGATGCCAACAATTAATTTTTTAAAACACTCTGGTTTTAAAAGGCTGCAAATAGGATTACCAGCCACATAGATACTTGTTCCACTGATGCCAGATACAAGGCCGCATTAAGCCATCTAAGTGTAGGGTCTGCAGTTTGGGTGTGCTCATAATGGCTGCACATATTTACTCAATAGTAATGTGAAAGGACACATATCATTCTTCTGAGAAGAAGATGGCAACGTGGCCATACTAAAAACAAGCTCACCCAGTGCTCCAAAACAAGAGCTATGACTGCCAAGGTAAAGCATAGATGATGGAAAGATTGCATTAACTCCTTATTTATATTTATTGTCTCTAGGATGAGCATACAGCTGGAATAGCTGACTGCTTTTTTTCTTTATCTAATCTTAAAAGCTAGGAGTTTCGGTAGCATGTCTCTGAAAGTCAATGCCCAAGAAGTAGGGTTCTCAAAGAAAAGCTGAGCTTATTCAGACTTTCTCAAGCTGAGCTGTATAACAGCTTGTATTGTCCCAAAGTACTTTAATCCATAAATGTACTTTTCTGGCACTTTGTGATCACTTTGTTTACTATCGCTTTTAATTGGGAAGTTTGTGAGTCCTTTCTTCCATAGTATATGGCCTTGGTCTGCCTGCACAAATGATTTATTTCTAGCTTTAGAAAGTCCTCCTATCTCTTTGGGCAATGTAGGGGTTAGTTGTAGGATAGCAGGTCTTAGAGACAGCATAAAAGCTGAGGTCAGTGAGTATGTGCCCTGTAATCCACTAGGCAGGTTCCCTATAACTGCATGGCAAGACTCACTCAAAACAGAAATAAGTAAAGGAGATCAGTTCTCCATAGCCTAGACTGTTCCTTCATCCCACTCATCTCAAGCTGAAGAATTTGCACTGTGTGTTCTATTAATAGGACTGACACAATATCTGCCCCCTGCTTTGTTAATGTAACTTCCTTGATATTATCTAGTAGTACAGTAGTAGTGCAGATATTAACTAGTAGTGCAGTGTGCTCAATCTCTTGTCACTCAACACTTTAAATGTGTACTTATCCTCTTAAAGGTGGTGTGCAACCCATATATCTTTCAATTCTAATACTAATATAGCCTAACATACTACCTTCTGTGACAGGGAAATTGTCTAGACCTAAAATGACCACAAGGGCAGATAGCCTAGTACTTACTTATGTTCCTATGAACCTTGAATAAGAGACTGTTATCTGAATTTACTAAAGAAAGTGTGACAATGCATTTTAATAGCTGCTATCCTAAAAAGGATTTTGATAATAAGACTACACCAGCCTTGGGTTTTCTATTCAACCTACTTGGTCATGTAGCCTCCCAAAAGTTGTTTAGTATTCTTATTCACCTTATTTGCCTTGCCTACATATAACCATTCAAAAGTAGACAAAACTTCAGCACCACGTTTAGGTCATCTGGCAACCTGACCCTGTGCAGTCCCCCAAACTGCTGCACACACGTACACAGTGAACATGTCAGCACTTCAGACATGACTACAAATGCAATATTGGCACTCGTCAGTACTGATTCTGTACTCCCACAACATCTGCACCTGCAGATCATGCCCACCAGCATCTTGAACCCAGGGCAGCCACCCCCTCAACCTACCTAGTTGAGGTAATGCAAAACAGCATTAAAGTCACTAAACAGAGGACAACAAAGAAAAGTTATAGGCAACAGACAATCTTGCAAAACTCCTTAGAGTGCTAATGTTAATTGCTGTGCTGACGGTAATTCCTCAGTCCATATCTGTACAGCAAATTATATACTACTAATCAATATCAAGAAAAATAATTCAAATAGTATCAACTCCAGCTATTATAATTACATACAACCTTAAGGTATATTAAACAATTGCTTTGAAAGGCTTGCTTTCACTTTTTTTTTAATTATTATTATGTTTCATGAAGTCCATACTTCTCAGTCCCCTTAGCTCTAAAAACATGTGGCATTGTCTTAGCACCAGTGATATCAGATCCCACTGTAAGATTTTTTTTAATTTAAGGTATTTATCTCCTGCTGAGTGGGCTAGTTTATAAGCAGGTTATCATTATATTTCTCAACCTATTAGTACAAAATGCTGGATAAAGCCAAAGATAATGGGGGTTGCAAAATTGGGGACAGATTTTAAATATTGCTGTTAAAAAGTCAAAATGTTAGTATAATAACAGGCTTTGCTTTAGGTTGTATTTTCTAAAGGATAAGAACTCAACAAGGCAATGGATGAGAACACAGTGGGCATACTGCCTACCTAGTTAAGTCATTTGGTACAATACCATATTCGTGTTTTGTAAACAAACCCATGGATATAGGCATAAACCCCTATGTTACATTCTGGATAGCCAGCTGGCTCACAGATAGGACCAGGAAGTTAGGATAAGGGAGACCATCTCCACAAATAGGGTGTTCATTAGTGGATTGCCTCAGAGCTCTCTGCTGAGTTCACTCCTATCTGACATCTACTTCTTGGAAGTCCAGGCCAGTGAATGACAAAGGCCTCTAGCTGACCAAGTTTGCAGATTATTGCAAACTAGGAACATTCATAGAATCCCCACAAGACACCAGCATCCTGCAGGAAGGACTAACACAGACAAATGACTAGTGACAACGCCATGGCTTAAAATTCAATGCCATGAAATGCTTAATAATGTTCTTTGATAAATCAGCTACACAAGGAAATGACCTTATTGATAGCACATCCCTAAGGGTAGAACCAGTACTCAGGGATTTAGGTATGCATGTAGATAGTACCCTGACTTTCAATCAACATGTGTCTAAGGTGGTAAGGAAATCACTCTGTGTTGCTCAACTTATAATCAAGGGCATGATATCAAGGAAGTCATTGTTCCCCTGTACTCAGTCCTCTTCAGGCCCGTCATTGAATACATCACTAAATATGTACCTGACCAGGCATATGAAACACATGGAATGTCCACAGAGGTTCATCACAAAAAGAATATAGGACATAAACACAAAATGTCCTATGCAGATCGCTTCAAAGTCCTGCCACTATACTCTTTTTCCTACAGGCTGTTGAGAAGTGATCTATGTCTAGCATGCAAGGCACCCCTGGATCCCACTCTGATGGACCTTCTGCATATCTACAGAATGAATAGCATCAGCATTACATGAGTTACAGATCTAGGGATTTAAACGTTGCTGCAACATAAATAGGATGCTTTGGAGAGACAAGAATTTGACTCACAGAATTCCCCTTCAATGGAACAAGCTTCTCATTAACATGAAGCAGAGCTCTTCCCTAATTCCAGTCAAGAGAAACTTACACCAGAGGATGGGAAATCAGAAATACACCCTTGGTCTAGCATCTATGTCTCTAATGGACATAGGTAGTGTGTAAATCTTGTCCTAACTTACATATACCCTTTCAAATAACCTGTAAGAACATAAACTTGCAGGATACAATATGGATGCTTGACTACCCTTAATAAAGGCCTCAGTGGTCGTTAGACTAGTATACACCTATGACACTATAAACCTATTAATAATTCAAATCTCAAGAAGGGTGTTTTGCCAATGTATGGTAAGTTTTATTATGCTTAGTAGCATCCTCTTTACTTTCCCAACAACTTTTCTGCAAAGACCACAGACTTCTCTAGTACATCAACAAGAATCTGTCCCACTCAGACAACCGATGCCTTTATAATGTTTTAAGACTGGTATTTTCACTTCAGATAACTAAATACTTGTAATTACAGTAAAACCAAGTATTTTACTTACTTAATCTGCTCTTTGACTCACTAAACTAAGCAATCCCTAACAACGTAAAAGTCCTAACCAGCTACATTAAAGTCATTACCTAGTTTATGTCAGTCTGATCAAGCAAAGCCAGTGCAGGTACTCCACTTCTGGTCATTCCATTGAACCACTCCCACACTGGTCATACCACTGAACCACTCCCACAGTGGTCATACCACTGAACCATTCCCACACTGGTCATACCACTGAACCACTCCCACACCCTGCCATTTTTTAGCAAAGCACTTGCACGTTCTGCCTTTCCTTACTAAGTTTAAGAATGCTTTACTTTCTGTTTTTTTTTTTTTTTTTTACATATAAACTGTAGATATAAAACATTATACATACTGTAAACATTCTTTATTTGTACTCTGTGTGATTTCCCTGCATCATTGCTTAGATTTACTGTACATAGCCTATATTCATACGTTGCTTGTCAGTATTCAGAACAATAGGCATTGTCATTTCTGTTGATTATCTTGATCTTGTTATTGTTTTCTCCCAGGCTTGGCTTGACATAGCTCTTTTCTTATCAGTGGCCTACCCTGGTAAACCAACAAGTATACACAAATAAATAAACTATAATGGCTTGTGTATTAAAGTATATTATGGCTTTATCATTCATTATTGAACTGGCTTATTTTTTTTTTTATTGATTGAAAGCTGTAGATTTGAACTGAGGCCGGCGTAAGTGCATCACTGAAACCTTGTTTTTTATGGAGTCTAACCCTGGGGACCTGAGTAATATACAAATATCAGTTAATTCCCTCACATGATTATTAAAAGAAAATGAGGTCCAGCTCTGCAAGACACAAACATGAATGAATAATTAAATAAATAAATAATGGGAGACCAAAGAATCATGCCAAAATCAATTAACTCAGATTATATATCTAGCAGGCCAGCAAAGCATCATACAGGAGCAATTATGATCCTTGGCACACATTAATCTCTCAGTGAAGAAATACAATTTTATAACAAAAAGTTAGAAGAGAACATTGCTGATCTGGAGAAATATACAAGAAGGAATTGCATCCTTTTTATATGTCTGTCAGTCTCTTTAATTAATCCTGAGCTGACTGCCCTGTTTAAAATGTCAAATTCTCGTCTTTGTAGAATGTGCCCATAAGACTAACCCAAACGTCATCCTCAGTCAGAGACATCTTATCATAAAGTTAGGGCAATGGAACAATCCTACTTGGCTGAAAGTTTTATAATGAAGTTTACAACACATTGTAGTGTACAGCTGTTTTATAAAATTAAAGTCTTTATCCATGTACTTGGGCACTTCAAGGATCTTGGTTTTAAGACACAAGTGCACTTTCTGGTTGTTGTTTCTTTACAAAAAGGAAGCAACCAAGGTTGCTCCAGTACCCCACAGAAGCTTAAGCTTACCTAGATATCTTATTTTCATCATCTGCTAATGTTCCAGTTATGCCAGATGGATCATCCCCAGGACATTAAGGCCAACAATCTAGTGATTCCAAGAGAGAGGCCATGTCTTCACTAAGTATACCTGCAAAGTTCAAGAAAAGAAAAAAACAAATGGGTCACCAAAGCATTCCATAAAACTGGACAGGCAGTTGTAATCATAGGTTGTGGTACAATAGACTTCAGTTTGCTAGAATAAATACTCTTTCCTTGTTCATAGGTAGGTACTAGGCTATCGGCCCAAGGGCCTACGCAAGCCTAGCCAACAAGGTTCCCTGGCTTATGCCACCCAAGAAAATTATTTTCCTGTGCCACTGATGAGCAGAGACACAGAAGTGATCCCCAGGGTGTATTTCCTATTTCCCATCCACTCATCAAGATTTTTCTTGAAGAGTGCTAATGAAGAACTTTGCTTGACATAGATGGGTAGCCTGTTCCAGAGTATGGGAAGTCTCTGGGATAGGAATCTATCCCTCCAGCATGTCCTGTTTATTGTGGTGACAAGGTTTAGGTCCCTAGAGCATGTAGCTCGGAGGGACTGGGATTTCTTTAGGTGTAGCATGTCCAACAGCACTGGGTTTGACATAGCTTTATATGTTAGGCAGAGATCACCTCTGAGTAGACGATATGCTATGGAGTAAAGCTGGAGTTTTTTGAGGTGGTCAGTGTAGGCCATTTGTTTGAGTCCAGTAATCCTCTTTGTGAGGTACTTCTGTGGCCTTTCCAGCTGCTGCAGATGTCTTGTGAGGTACATTCCAAAAGGGGCGTTGTACTCTATAATGGGTCTAATGAGTGATGAGTAGATGGTAACGATGACCTCTTTTTTCCTGGATGAGAACCCTTTTATGATGAGGTGTGCCATATAGAAGGACTTCCTGATTACTGTGGCGATGTGACTATCAAAGGAGAGACTACTGTCCACCTGGGTCCCAAGGTCTCTTATCACGCATTCATTGTTAAGTAGATTGCTGCTTATGTGGTAATTCATGGGTACAGAGTTTTTACCAAAGGGGATGATACTGCACTTTTTGGCATTGAGCTTGAGGCCATGGCTCTGACACCAGGCATCTGTCTCAGGGAGGCCCTTCTGTGGGATGTTCACATCATTTGGGGACTTGACTTCAGCTAAATAAGGTATCAGATGAATGAGAGCATGATGTGGAGCTTTCCAAGTTTGCCTCTTCTGTTACTTAATTAGAACAACTTGAAAAAAATGAATGACAAAGTGACACTATGATGGAAGATACCAATGGGGACAGAAAGTTTAGCAGTTTGAGTCGTTCTTTTATATGTTACTTACTTTCGTTTACTGGTCTTAGTTTCTTTCGGATATGCACAATTACAGCAGGGATCTAATATTTAACAATTTTTGACCAGTCTGTCTCATATCACTTGCTGCAAACAGCCCCTACAGTTGTTACTGGCATAAGGTGCTTTTGTGCAGCAAGGGATATACTTTTCATTTAAATTGCACTCTTTTTACATAATAGTTAACAGAGAAGATATACTTCATTATACATTTTTTTTATTAGAATTAAACATGTGCTATTACTCTTCAGTTAGTCTTATTAACACCTCACTTATTTGAGCCTGTGACAGAAGATGATTATTATCATCAGATTATCAATTGTTATCACAGCTATGTTTGCTTTCTAATTTGGAGAGCAACTTCTTTCTGGTTGGCTTCACCTATTATTCTCATTAACAAATACATGTTTTGGGGAACCATTGGGAGTAAAGGAAGGGCAAACCTTGCTTTTTTTTTTTTTTTGTACTGTTGGATGCACAGTAAGAAATCTTGCCCGTATTTTCCATTTATTCATGCAAACAATGATATAGTCTAAACCCTCAACAAGTTATGTATTCATGCAGTTAATGAATAGTCATTACCTATATAATCCACTGCTATCAATGCTCAATTTTATCTTGTGCCATTTTTTAACAAATTAAATATAACAGAAACTAAAACATACTATGCATATATAATTAAAAGTTGCTACTATTACATATCAACACTATACAGCCCAGTGTTCAAAGTGTTCAATATTAACCTGCAGCAATTAAAAAAAACTAAAATGCAACATAGCAATTACAAGGTCCTGTTCTATAAAATGTAATTATACAATGGAAGGTCTATTCTATCCAAAAACATACATACTGACTGGACAGAGTAATTATAGTGCCAAACGTAAATAGAACATCGGTCACAGAAAATATTTTGGCGGCCGCAAAGTGGCAGCTAAGTAAAATCGTCATACACAATTTAAAATACAGAGAGAGATTAAGGACTGGTATGTGTTATGTGTTCAGAAAACATGAAAAAGATGAATAAATAATGTTGGAGTGAAAAGCCACTGTTTAGCTAAGTTACTGTCATATCAGCTCATGTGTAAGCATATAGAACAGGCTGCAGTGGGGCAAAAGATGAGTTGAGGGAGTTAAATCAGATGTCAGATGGGATCAGATGGGTTTTTAGAGATTTCTACAAGCTGTTATATTCAAGGTATATTTCCATGTATAGTCCACTGAATGGATGACCATATCACCTAGAAATACAACAGCATATTTTGAGTCTGATGCCAGTATTTTATCCTTTACCCTCTGAGTGGTGGCTGAAGCATCATGTAGACCACAGATGGCAGCACTGTGTACTGAAACAGACCTTCTGGGATAACAAAACCTGCTTTTGCTTTTACAGAATGGGAAGTGATATCTATTAATACTTATTTGACGGTTTGTAGTGTTGTTGAGTATATAGTCCTTTCTAGTTTCTCTATCAGCTCATCAGTTCTGGAGGCGGGATAGCTATCAATCATATAAATGCTATTCACTTTCCTAAAGTCATTAAATAACCTGATACTTCCATCAGGATTAGGAACTAGTACTACTGTGCTGTTTCAGTCACTCTGTTACTCGTCTCTGTTGCTCACCCATTTCACGCCATGTGGTGCATCGGGCAAAGAGTGCCTTTCAGCGCTCATTGTTTCTGTAGCAGTTACAGGTTTTATGGGCTCAGGTTGCTAGTCCAAGGCCTAACCCCAACCTTGGAGGGGGCACCACACATTCACACATACACACTCACACCTAGGGCCAATTTAGTGTCCAATCCATCTGCTGCATGTCTTTGGAATGTGGGAGGAAACCGGAGTACCCAGAGGGAACCCATGTGAATGCAGGGAGGACATGCAGACTCCATACAGAAGGCATCCCAGCTGAGAATCGAACCAGAGAACCTGTTGCTGTCAAGTGACAATGCTAACCGCTACACAGCTACACCACTGCACCACCCTGTTACTCATCTAGCTTTGTTATCTGAGCACCTTTTACACATATTCACTTCCTAATTGTTTTTGTACCTCTGGTACTCTGGAAGGTCTCATTCTTACCTTCATTTTGGTTGTTGTCTCTGTGTTATATTCTGTTGGTTTAGTTCTCCCAGGCTATTCTGAAAATAATTCAGGCAGAAAATGAAAAATACATTTTTTTACCATGTTATGATGTTCTACATAACTCCAACCTGTCAGAATCACAATGAGTACTAATTATCAATTTAAAGTTTGTTTTTTCCTAACCCTGAATGCTTTGTAAGAGCAGATATGCTAATGTGATCTTGTTTTCTTGCTCAAAATACAACGTGATGGCAGAGCTAATGAGATTCCTATGCCCTACTCTATGTTGCCAGGTCACTGTCCCATTCACTCAGAATGAAAGTGGTAAGACATATTGTCAGGTGTGAGAATCTTCAGCAGATATGTCACTAATTATGTTTACACTAAGACTTTCTTGTTTGTTTCCTTGTATATGTATATATATATATATATATATATATATATATATATATATATATATATATATGGGAACAGATTGATGAAACCAACTATCTGTCCCAGTGTAAACACTGGGTTAGCTGTGCTGCATCCTATATATGTATATCAACATCATTATCATCAACCCTCTTTTTTTTATTTCATACGTAGGCATATGATTGGGGTGTTGTGTTAACTGTTGCCATCTCTTTTTATTCAATGCCACACTCCTGCCTTCTTCAACACTCATGTCTGATTGTCACAGACCTTCTCTCACACAATCCATCAACCTCTTTGCTGGATGCCCTAATTTCCTCTTGCCTACTTCCTATCTGTCCCAAATCTTCTTCATCAGATTGTCTTCTGGTTTTCTACACATGTGCCCAAGCCATCGCAATCTGTTCTCTTTGATCTCTTCTGCAATTAGAGCTACTTTGGCTTCTGCTCTTATGTCCTCATTTCTTCATCTGCCCCACACTGTGCAATCTACCACCCATCTCAAATACTTCATTTCTATTACCTCTGGCTTCCTCATCTGCTCTGCCTTCATTACCCAGGTTTCCATACCATACAGTAGTACTGGTCCAGCACTGTTTTGTACACCTTACTTTTCAGCTTCTTTAGCATTTTTCTGTCATATACTACACGTAATACTCTGTGCCAGTTGGCTGCAGTCCTTCTGATTCCAGCTTTGATCTTTTCATTCAGACTTCCTTTCTCCTCAACCAACCCTCCCAGATACTAGAAGCTGATAACTTGTTCTGCTATCTTCCTTTCTATTTTAATTCTTCAGTTGTTCTGATTTCCCCAATTTATTGCCAATACCACTGACTTATCCACACTTAGTTTCATCCCATGTACCTTCAGTTTTGCATTCCATTCCCCTATCCTTTGCTCAGGTTCTTGCTCAGAGTCTGCCTATAATGCCACATCATTTTCATATAGCAACTTTGTTGAATTGTGCCATCTGACCTGCTTGTTAATGTAATCCATAACCAGTATGAGCAGCACTGAACTAACAGCTGAACCCTGATGGACACCCACTCCCACTGGGAGCCCCTCTTTGAGACTGAACGCTATTTGTATTTAAGACATTGGATCTTTGTACATTGCCTGCACTAATTCTACCAATGTTTCTGGGTCTTTGAACCACCACAGTATTGCCCAAATCAGCTTTCTTGGGACCTTGTCATATGCTTTCTCCAATTCTAGGAATGCCCAACTGAGAACTCTTCCTTCATCTCCAGCTTCTTCTCAGCTATCTGTCCCAGTGTAAACACTGGGTTAGTTGTGCTGTATCCTGATCTGAATCTGAATTGCTCATCTCCCATCTTACTTTCTACTACTGTGCGTATCCATTTATCAATCACCCTCTCCTGAACTTTCATGCAATGTGAAAGGAGTTTGATACTGCTGTACTGCCCACAGTTGTAGATGTCTTCTTATACATATAATATTTATAAAAAAAAAAGTTTGTGAAAAAGGATAACAAAATATCTGAGATAAAATAGTATTTTAAAAAGTGATATGTTAAGATTTTCAAGTCCTGTCTTCCTTGCCTAAGTCAGCCAGTGTGTCACACTTCCTGGCTTGCAGAGCTCGGCTAATTAGTAAAGTTGATCTCAAGAGTTATCAGATGTATTCACCTTCAGATTACAAAAGGATTAATAAATTGTTGGCCCTGAGAAGGGAAATAATACAACTTGTATGACAGTGCAAAGTTGAGTCAGTTGTTAATTTTAAGCCTGAATAGCTTTATAGCTTTCATTGGTGTGAAATAGCACATAAAAAAGATATAGCTACCTTGCTGTATCTGTTTTCCATGGTAAAAGACATTCAGGTGTGTTAAGTGGAGTAAAGCAAGAGCAAGGGAGACAAACACCTAAAAGAAGTACCATCCGTTTTCATTCATTCCTGATATATTGTGTACTGTGAAAGCTGACTAGAACAGACATGGGAAAGGAGTGCAGTCTGTAGGGCATACCTGTCATTTAAAAGAAAGATTCTTAACTCTTGTGTTTGTACTTTTGATATAATGATTACTCCAGCTGCACTAAAGATGGTGATTATCTAGTTTTTTCTGTATGAATTTCAGCTTGAAAGGTCAGTACGGTACTTTCTACTTCCCTCCACGGCTCTAGTACATTAAAGTGATAGATTTGCATTAGCTTTCTCTTTAATGGCTGTCTGTCCTTGTACTTCACTGCATTTCTTCTTACAATCATTTCAATGGCCCTTGCCACTTAACCAGAAATTCACTCTCCAAGGAGGGTACTAATGCTAATACTAATATTAACACTAATACTAACACTAATACTAATAATTGATTTTCTGCATTAATTTCTTTAAGTTGGGCATCCTTATTATAAACTTATTGTTTGAATCTCTTGAACATTATGACTGTGATCCTTTGCTAGAGGCATAAACACCTTTAGTCTGTCTTGTAAGATAATGTAGCATTATATCATGTGTTTAAATGGTGTGTTCTCCTCTACCAAAACCTCTTTAGCAATATCAAGCAGTCCCCTTGAATGAAGAAGTAAAATGTTGTGAACATGGCTGAAGTTTATGTACTTTTCTTATCATAAATAGCAATTCCAAATTTTTCCCATCTGCATCAGTTACATTCAGACATGGGTTTTTGTTGTTTTATTGAACCTCTCTGCTAAACCATCAATCTAAGGAAGGCATACTTATGCTTTAAATTTGAAATGTTGGCATAACTAACAACGTCAGTAAGTATCTGTATTGGTATACTCACCCTGAAGAGTAACAATTCTATAGCAATAGTCTTATCATTAGGTTTGCAAATTAGCACAGCATGTGTATATTTTTTTTGCATATCCCACTATTATTGATATGAACTGATACCCACTATTACAATTTACTAGTGGCTCTGTAATGCTCAGAACAAATCATTTGAATTGCAACTTTGCAATGAGTTATGGAATCATTAAGATCTTAAATCCAATATGGGATTCAGTTTTCTGCAGGCAGCACAGAAATATTATGTTTTTTCTTTATACCCAGCCAATAAAATATAGCTTATTCTCTTCATTATTTCCCTTATTCTGTTTTGCTTTACTTAATATAGTCTCTTTCCACTGTACTTTTGTTTCTAAGTTTATATAGCTTAGCTGACAGTGTGTTAATTTGTGGTTACTTTCTTTACTAAGTTGAATTGAGATGGAAAATATAGCTTTCTCTCCCAAAAGCATTGCTTTGCAGCTGCTTCTATGTTTTCCACTACAAAGGCTAGTTCTAGAAAAACATTCTCATTCTGCTATAACTTTTCTTCTCTTTGGTAAAGACACTTGAGAGCTTCCATTCTTTTCCTTTAGCTTTCTATTCCGTGGGTCAGAATTGGTTTAGATTACTACACATTTCACCTATTTCTCTTTTAGTACTTAACCTCTCTTGAGTATACTTCTTTATCTCCTATTTTTATCTTTTTGATTTCTGTAGTAACAATTTTTGTGAGGCTCTGTGCAGGCATCTGTCTTGTACTGACTTTTACTTCAGAGTTTTCTATCATTTTGCCTTCTTTTCCTATGCTGACATATCTTACAGTATTGTGTGTCAGCTATTCCACCATTATTTCTTAATTGTCTGATGTAATTAAAGAAGGATTTGTGATTATCCCTGACATCAGATGAATTTTCAGGCATTTGCTGATGTTTTTACTAAGTCATTAATGTGAGCAAAGTTTTGATTTATTGCAGGTCTTAGTTAGGTTTACTGTTTTATTACAGAGCTGATTAATGCTGGCATTCCACTAAGGTGGCTTATATTTTTTGAATTTCATAAAATATATGGCATTGACAAGGTATGTGTGTTTATACTATTTGTTATTGTGTATAATTCATTAATGTAAGTGACAACTAAGAATACAAGGGGGGTTGAATACCTGCAGTTGGATTTTGAGAGCTCATTATACAGTTTAATAGGTTTGCCTTTTAACACAGAAGGCACAGAACCACTACGAGCTGGATACAATTTATTTAGCGCTTTCGTCAGTTGTGAACTATGACTTCAGAATAATTTACAATAAAACAGATCTATCATTTATAACCCCAACCTAACCATAATTAATTAATTAAATATACTACAATTAACTTTTAAAGTGCCAACACTCATATCCAAAATAAACATATTATACAACATATCGTGCAACACAGCATTCTATAATTCTATTGTAATACATGTAAAATCATCTTGAATATATATTACACATTTAGTAAAACAAATTAATAACCCTAAAATGTTTAACAATTGCAGCCAATAAGCCCAAATATAACAGGAACTGTAAACACCAATAGCTGTTGGTAATGGCTCTAAACATGTTTATGACTAAAAAGGCATTTTTACAATATTAACAAGAATCACAATAACAACAATATGAGCAACTGCCATGAGTACAACAAAAAATGTTATAAAAAACAGCAGCAGTGCACAGTGAAGAACAGCTGAGCTGGAAGCAGCAAGTAGTTCATATACACAAACAACAGGAGCAGTATCTTAGAGTCAATTTGTGCAATTAGACTAGTGACTGTGCAAACTATGCAAGGGGGCTGACATGAATGCTATAATTGTTACAGAAAAGTTATAAAAAAAATAAAAACAAACCAGTTGTGTCTATACAGTACATTATATCTTGTTGCTGTGCATATTACAGAAGGTCAAATTGTGTTAGAAATTGTTAATCCAATAGCAGTGTGTGCAAGGAAAGGCAGCACAACACAGCCCAGCCAAATACAACAGCATATCCTGCTATGTATCACACATTTAAAAGCTACAATTTAAAGTCACAGCCAACTATAAAAAAAATGTAAATTAAGCCCAAAGTAAGCAGGAGACCCAGAATATTAGAAAGAAGCTGGTCTATTTTTACTGTTGATAGTGAACACCATGAGTTATTAGGACCAAAACCCAGGGTGGTCTGTAAAAAAGCCCCTTGCTTTAAGGTATTATTGGAAGGATTGAATTTTACTAAACAAATGGGGAAGATCACTAGATGTGGGAGCTGCAGCTATTGTAAGTTCATGATGGAAGGTCCCTTTGTCACAGTGCCCGGTTTTGGAAAGATTTATTTCCAAAATAGATTTACGTGTAACAGTAGGGGAGTGATTTATTTAGCTCTCTGCTCTGATTGCTCTGTATTCTATATTGGGAAAAGCAAGTGAAACTTGAGGCAGAGAGTCTGAGTGTCAATACGACATTAGAAAGGGGGATCACCACAATGCCTTGGCCAAAAATGTCAAAGGAAATCCAAGACACACATTTAAATGTACTGTTATTGACCAGGCACAACTAGGGGAATGATGTAGTCCTCTGCATGACTACCTTGAATGCTTAGAATTGAAGTGGCAACTTAAAACCAATGCCACTCAACCCCCAGGACTCAATGACTGTGTTTCCATCTCTAGCTTACTTAGATTGAAGGCATCTTACTATTTTGAATGAGACAGTCACCAATGGTCTGAAAACATTTCTTTTGTTCACAATGCTTAAACAGTTGAAAGACAAAGTATTTTGTTCTAGAGAGGTTTTATAGTTACATCATGTTATTGTGAACACTATTTTAAATTAAAATGTTTGTTTATGTTGTCTTGATTAGTTTAAAAAAGTTTTTAAAGTTGACACTTGTTTTTGGTAGAGAGGGGTTGAACAGTTAATTAGGTGATGATGTCATTAATTATTTGAGGCTGCCACCCACAGGTATAAAAATTCAGTCTGTTGCAACTTATATTGTTCTGAAAAAGTCCTATTTCCTGTGGATGGAAACGCTCAATGTGTATTATTGTAAATAAAGACTTTTTGTGGCGCTCTACTCTGAAGACGTCTTCCTTTCCTTTTTATTACTGGTTGGTGCTTGTGGTTTTACTAGAATATTAGCGTTTGCCTAATCTCTCTAGGAAAAAGCCAACAAGAGCCCCAAATGAATAAAATGCTGGCACACTAAACAGTATTAACAGTTTAGAAAATGCACTTTAATAGGACAGAAATAGAATTGGATTCAGTAAAATCCCACACCACTCTTTCCCTCCAGCTTTCATTTGTTGCATATCACCAAGCATCACTGGCTCATTTGTAATGATTTGGTAGGTTTTGTATGCAGTTTTCATCTGTGTTTTGTTGTCTGAGGTTATTCAAGTTTCATCTTGTCATTTTGTTATTTATCTGCTGCTCTGTTTTCATGGTAAACCCATTCCCCTCTTCATGCTGTGATTTTGTCTGGGTGCATTTACAATTCTTTATCTTTAAAATTGATTTTTTTATTTGATTTTTCTGCGTTTCAATTGCTGGCAACATTTAAAGGTTTAACTTTATTTTACTGGTGTTTCCTGGCTTTGAGCATTTTGCAGTATGCAGAAAGAAATACCTCAGTTTTTCACAAAATTATTAAATGCAGTCAGAAAATTTCCCATCAGGACACCATCTCTCTTTGTGTTGGCTGTTTCACATGGTAGTGTTATTCCTACTTCACCCAAATATTTATCATTTGAAGCTTATGGTAGTGCAGAACCTTCATTACAGAATGAGGGTAAGCAGTTTTTCCTCAAAGAAGAAGTTATCAAAATATTTAGATTCTAGACTTTCTTCTGCTTTGTCCGTACCATTCCTCCAGGTCCCTTCACTGTCTCTCCATGAACACTGCTTAGGACAAGTTGATGAGTGCATTTGCCGAAGCACAAATATTTTGGGGTATCGTCTTTCCCACCTCTTTATACAGGATGGCAAGAGAAGGTTTCCTGTCTATTCTTCACCTGTTCTTCCTTCTCTGACCCCTTTTTTGGCTGCTGTTGATTCATGCTTTACCCCACATACCAGTTTCTGTCTTCTGTATCATCGCATCATTCCACTGCAGGGGGTTTCAGTGCTGAGTTTTTCATGACTTAGGGGTTATTAAGGGCCAAATTTGAAGCACCAGTGAGCCAGCACTGATGTCAACTCCAACACCTTGGACAACTTTGGCATTTGAGTTCTCCTCATCAAGGTTTTGATCCCTTCAGTGCTAGTGATTTTTTTCAACCTGTAGTACTCTTTGTACTGAGATCCTTGACATCAATTGCAGAAACCACAGAAACATTGCAGCACAAACACATAGTACTGACAGACATCTCCATGGAGTCATCAAAGACATCTTTCACCCCCGGGATGCTCTTAGTTTGGTACATTGGCCCTATAATTTCCATTTCAAAGGGGGATATGGATGGAAAGCCACTGATAGCATTCAGAGCTTACTCTTTTTTACACTCATGCATGACTTTTCTGAGTGTTCTCTAGAAAAGAATATGCAAATGGAAGCCTCTAATCTCCCATACATAGTATCCCACCCCAGATAGTGAACTGGATCTGTGGGAGTTTTCCTTCATGTAACACCCTGACATTTTCAAGTTTGAGGAGCTCTTGGAATTAGTGTATCAGGCAAGGACATTGCTTGCTGATCTCATCTCCACTAGGGAAAGTATATTGCATGAGGTGATCACTCGGTGGTGTGTATCCAAGGAAGACCAGATAAGGATTATCCCCAAGAACAGGGAATGTGGAATAAGGCTTTCATGGCCATTTCCACTGTGATGGTACCTGACTTAAACTTGTATATTAGAGTGCAGTTGTACATGATGCCATCAAGGAGTCTAGGATATTAGACCACTTTGGAAAATATGTGTTGGTGACAGGTATCTTTTGTTATGCACTTTAATTATCCTAGCACATATTTATTTATTTATTTATTTTATTTGTTAACCAGGTAGTGTCTGACTGGGCCAGAAGCCCTTCATCAGCAGAGGCCCAGGGAGAAAAGCTCCACAAGCAAAAACTTACTATAATAATAGTAATTTATAATAATGTAGTCAGACAAGACTACAAACAGTGTACACAAGTAAACAGAGTCTAAAGTGGATGGACAATCCATTATGGACTTATAGAACATACAAAAATAGAATGACAGAATGCAATATAAATTCAGATCAAGCAAGCATGGATATAAACAGAGAAATAATGACGGGGAGCTAAATTATCATTAGAAGTATGTGCACAGTAAGGGGTAGATTCAATGAATCTGTGTCCAACAAAGAAACTGTGTAAAAGATGTTATGAGTCCTCAGAGTTTAGAGATGGAGGGGTAAAGTAAGAGGATAGAGTAGAGGATAATGTGGGGTAAAGAGAGGCAGTTATCCTGATGAACAGCAGGAGCAGAGCCAGTGTTTGGTTAGGTAGTTCTTTAGGAGTTGTTTGAACTTGTGGTTGTGAGTGTTTTGTGTAATGGGTTGTGGAAGAGTGTTCCATACATTTGGTAACTTTGTGGGAGTAAAGTGAGTTACTGTGGTGACTGTGAGAGTCGGAGATTTTTAGCATTAGGTTGTTGGAGGATCTAAGGGAGCGGATATTAGTGCTATGTTGGACTAGGCTAGAGAGAGCAGGGCCATTTCTGGGTTGGTAGATTAGTTTGTGGACCAAGGCCATTTGGTTGAGTGATAAAAGATTAGGGAGTTCTAGCCAGCTGAGCTGTGAGAGGGCAGTACAGTGGTGAGTCCTGTATGGTTGATTAGTGGCAACTTTAGCTATTTTGTTGTAACAGGATTCTAGGTTATTGAGCTTGGTCTTATGTAGGTTTGTGAATACGTGAGATCCATATAAGAGGGTGGAAAGCAAGTATGACTGAGCAGTGGCTCGTCTGACACTGTGAGTAAGGTACGGTTTAGCCCTAAAGAGGGTGCCAAGTTTGGCATGAACTTTCTTGATTATCAGTGAAATATGTTTGTCACATTTTAGATACTCATATACATGAGTATATACATATTTAGATACATATGATATGACCACCAACATTTATCATATCGCACCATAGAATCACAGGAAAATATGGCACATGGAGATCTGAGACATAAGTTAGCATATTTAACGGCAACCATGGCCAATGTGTTTAGCCTTTCTATTTAACTCCTGAATGACACAGTTCATCAAGCTGCCCACATGGGTAGGTCTGGCATCACATTAAGTGTCATTCCTCACTCTGGCACTGTAACTTTACTAAGAATTAAAGGCATATTTCACCAATAGCCCCATGACGATTCCATGATTTTCAGACTAGGTAAAAAAAAAAAATCTGCAAAAAAAGCAAAACGTCATTGTGGATGGTGTCAAGTTCTCGGACTATAGAGGATATTCCACCATCACTAAAAGTGTTTGTAGATCTTACAGTTTATAAAAGGCCAGAAGCAAGTATTTGAGCAGAGTTCTGTCAAAAAATAATGTGGATGATGCAGGTTCCAGAGTGAATTAAATCCCCAGGTCAGGGTAGTCCTCAAAATCAGAGATTCTTTAGTCCTCCTTCCAGAGGTGAATGTAGAATTCCTGATGACATAAATGACTGGCCAACTCTAGAGGCAATCAAGGTTATTAACTCTCTTCATCTTCTTGCATGGCAGACCACCAAGCAGGATGGGTTGATTACTTATGTAGTATCTAGATGGCACACTACTTTATTCAACCCATTCCGAAGACTAGTTTACCTTCATTTCCTGGCATCCAATCCTATCAGTAGGTGGTGGAAAAACTAAATCATAAACCTGTTAAACAAACAAACATCTGAGAGGTCCCCACCAGACCAAAGAAGGTTGGAACAACATTCTTTTAGGTTCCCAAAAATCCTAGGACCTTTTTAAACCTTAGCAGCCTAAACCCATATGTGCAAAAGCAAAATTTTGGATGGTCATGTTTCAAGGGCATCCAAGAAATTTCTGCACTTCAGGATAGTGATAAGTCATTGTCAGTTTGGGGGCCTCCAATATGGTTTCACACATCTCTTAAGGTATTCATCAAATGTTTAGTATTTGTAACAGTGCCTCTCAAACTATTTGGATTAAAAGTCTTCCCCCTACCTCGATGATCAGCTTTTACCTGCATTCATGAAGAAGTCATTAATTCAGGAAAGGACTGAGTTCTTGCAACTATTCCAGTCCTTGGGAATATCTGCAAACATTGTAAAGTCCCATTTGAAGTAATTGCAAGTTCAGATTTTCATTGGATATCACCTGGACATGATCTAAATAGCTACTCTCCCCAAAAGTTGTACTCATCCCTGCAAGGCAAAGCTGCACCTCTTCTGTCTTTTACCACAACCATTGAAGCTTTATGTTTCAATGTTCTGGGGCTTATGGCAGGTTATTTTTATTCCTCTTAGTGAAGTACCACATAACAGGTCTTCAGCTGACCCTATAAGCCCAGTGTTTTCAAAATGTTGACATAAGTCTCTTCCAATTTGCATTTTGCAGATGCCTCATCAGCATTTGCAGTCTTGGCTATACCACAATAATATTTCACAGAGATGTCTCTTTCTCATCTCTCCTCCAAAGGTGGAATTGCTTAGGTCAGATAGTCAAAATGATTTATTTCTTCTTTTTACATAAATACCATAGAGATGTAAGTAGCCCTGCTAATGTTATGGGCTCTACAAGACCTCATTCCCAGGACATCACTGCCAGGGTGAACTGCCATATATTTGGACATTATGGTAGCGGTTTGGAATATCACCATACAGAGGAGAACATACTGAGAACATGTTAATCTTCTGTGTTTGGAGGCTTTGCAGCTATGGGAGTCAGCAATGTCTACTCAATACTTCCTGGATATTCCTGGTCAGACCAACCCACTTGCGGACACATTTAGCTATTGTAGTTCTGATGTCTCACAAATGGGCCATAAGTCTGTTTGTGATGAGTGTCATTTTTGCACCACTGAGACAAGCCATACTATGACCTGTCTGAATTGCTATACAATGTCAGACTCAGAACCTATATCTTCCTCATCCTTCCTCGGGGACAGATTCCTGGGACTTCTTTACAACTTTCCCTCATTTCTACATCGGATGAATTTCATGTAAAAAGTGAAATTGCACAAGGCCACATTCATTCTCAAACCTATATTCTGGCCATGATACCTCTGGTTCTCTGTAGTGATCTTATCTTCTTGAGAAATGTCTTCTCCTCAGACCTCACAAATGTCTTCTGTACTTTCCATCCAACAAACCTCACTTGAAGTCTCAGTCTTTTGCATTAACTGCATGGTTTCTTCAGTTACATTGATGACTGTAGACCCTAATTTCCATCCCAGGCTGTTCCGTATTCTTATTGCTACCTAAAATGCCTCCAACAGAAAGGTTTATAGAACTAAATTAATACTGTTTTTTATGGACCTCGAGCCATAAACTCAGTACTTTCTCAGGTAGGATTCTGTCTGTTGTGTAGTTTTGGGTTTAAATATTTGGCAAATTCTCAAAGTATTCCACAGAGAAGGTACGTTTATCTTCAATTGTGAATTTTTGTCAGGTGTATCATTCTTCTTCTTTACTATCCTTAAATGTCTGTAAAGCTTTCATAAGAGAAGCATTTATGTTGTGATCTCCTCTTAGAGAACTCATAACACTCTGGGATTACAGCTTTATGTTGCAGGAATTGACTCTGCCTCCCTTTAATCCATCAGTCAAAAATGTCCAGACTTCTTATCTTGGAAATCCTTGTTCCTAGTAGCAGTGACATCAGTGAAGTTGATTTTGTAACTGCAAGGTCTTTCGTCGAAATTCCATACATCTTTTTCATAAAGATCATTCTTGTTTATATACTGACCTTCAGGGCTCCCATCCTTCATTATATTCTGTCACGATACCATCCAAAAGGTGAAGCTGGAGACCATATCTTACTGTTAAAGTAAATGAATTAGATCATATATGATACTAAAGTTATGTACGTAAAATAATAATAGATCATCACAATCTGCATCTGTTCATGTCTAAACCCTTTTCTTTGTGCAAATTATCCCTTGTGGAGAGATCTGAAGAAATGCCTCTAAGACGTGTTATGCATGCTGTTGTTTTGTGGTAAAGTTTAGAACACGGAAAATTCATTCTGGGTGTAAAGGGAGGTATGGCACATCATAGGAGTTATGGGAATAAATTACAGTCTGGGAGAGTCTTAATATTATTGAATGACTGCCGACTGCAGCTGCCATTCTTATAGCTGACATGAACAGACATATTATGAAGATCTAATGCTGTGATAAGTATGAAACTTTCGTCTATTTATCTTTCCTGACTTTTAGTACTATTATTAAATTATTCCTAATAACTTGTAGGAAAAAATGCTACTGGAAGCATGATTTCTTAGTGGTTAAAAATTTCTACCTGTCAGCAACACAGTTCAAAATTCCATCCTGACCTATATTTATTGTGTGTCTATGTCAATTATTCGAACGCTTAAAATGTCGAACGTTATATGGTCGAGACTATATGTTCGACATTTCAAGTGTTTGAAAGTTGACTTTTAACATCGATGTGCGGTGCAGAATGGGAGAATTTCCCTTTTTTGCACTGAAGTGCGGTCTTGGAGTTGGTATATTTTAGTAGGGGGGTGTGGGGGTGCATGGGGGCTTGTGTATGTTTTTCTTTTTCTTTTTTTTTTTTTTTTTTTTTTATTAGATATTCGAACTTCCAAATATGGACCATATAGTCTCGACCAAATGGTATTCAACATTTATTTATTTATTTTCAGTTTGATTACCGGGGAAGTCCACTGGGCCAAGAAGTGCCCATTTTCAGTGGAGGCCCGGGGAGAAAAGCTCCATGAACAGTATAATACAATATAGGTTACAAAATGCAAATAAAGGTTGCAAAGTGAAATACCATACAGTATAGGTTGCAAAATAGAAAATAAAGGTTACAAAGTGAAATACAAGAGTAGGGTTCATACATTCGAGAGTTGCACAGTGTAATATACATTATGAGACAGTTTAACAACTTGACGACAGAGTGTTTTTTTTTTTTTTTTTGATGAAACAATATTTACATGCTTGGAGTCAATTAAAGTCTGCTAGTTCTGGATCTTTTGAGAAATAAGAATAAGTATGAGAGTATAGTGGAGTGGGGGTAAGGAGAGCTTAGTGGGGAGTCCCTAGAATTTAAGTGGGGGAAAGCAGGAGCATTTCCATTTGGAAGATAGGTGACGAAAAAGTTGAGTTTTGAAGGATTCAGTGTTGGGTATAGTCCTAAGTGAAGGAGGCAGAGTTCCATTTTTAAAAGTTGAGTTTTGAAGGATTCAGTGTTGGGTATAGTCCTAAGTGAAGGAGGCAGAGAGTTCCATTTTTAAAAGTTGAGTTTTGAAGGATTCAGTGTTGGGTATAGTCCTAAGTGAAGGAGGCAGCGAGTTCCATTTTAAACGTTGAGTTTTGAAGGATTCAGTGTTGGGTATAGTCCTAAGTGAAGGAGGCAGAGAGTTCCATTTTTTACCTAGAGGAAAGGAGAGTAAAAGCTGGCCAGCGGGTCGTTTGGGTTTAGGAATGGAGATTAGGTTTTGGTGTTCAGATCTCAGTGATCTGTTAGGGATGTATGGAGGAAGGATGTCCTTTACGGCTGGACATTTATCAGGGGAGAATATTAGTTTGTGAGCGGTGGTTAGTTGTAGATAGTCCAGGTGGTTAGGGAGTTCTAACCAGTTCAGAGAGTGAAGGCTGAGGCAGTGGTGAGTTGATGTTTTGGATTTGGTGGCAAATTTAGAGATCTTATTATAGCAAGCTTCGAGCTTAGAGGTGTTGGTAACTGACAAATTGGTTAGAAGAGGGGCTCCATATAGAAGGGAAGGTAGGAGGTAGGTGGTTGCCAGGGTATGCCTAGTGGAGATGGAAAGAAAGTGATTGTTCCTATATAGCATACCTAGCTTTTGGTGGATTTTCTTTATGTTTTGTTGTATGTTAAGATCAAATTTGAGGTGTTCGTCTATGGTAATGCCAAGGAGTTTTGCAGAGGGGACCACTTCAGTGGCAGTGTTAGCTTGGCTTAGGACATTGAAAGTGTTTTTGTCCAAAGAGGAAACCTTGGAGGGGAGAAAAATTAGTATTTTGGATTTATTGGAGTTGAGAGAAAAGTGGTTTTGGTGCATCCAGTTCTCTGTAGTGGTAAAGGCTAATTGGGTTTTGGTCAGTAGTTCAGGAAAGTTTGGGGCAGAGCAGACTAAGGTAGAGTCATCAGCATATCGGATGACTGTGGTATCAGGGATGAAGGTGTGAAGGTTATTTATAAAGATGTTGAAAAGCATGGGTCCAAGGATGGACCCCTGAGGAACGCCAGTAGGTGTAGGCAAGAAGGAAGAGAAGGAGTTCTTCTATTTGACTGCTTGAGATCTATCAGATAGGTAACTGGAGAACCAGGAAAGAGTATTTGGGGAGAGATTGAGATTAGCCAGATGATGAAGAAGGTGAGTGTGGGAGATGGTGTCAAAGGCTTTTGAAAGATCTAGCAGTACTGTGGATACAATGAGTCCAGAGTCTCATGCTTGATTGACAGTTTCTAGGAAGGATAGTAGGGCAGTTATGGTACTGTGGCCAGGACGGAAGCCATGCTGGGTGGGTGTTAGGAGGTGATTTTGAATTAGATAAGGTAAAAGTTGGTGGTGGACACATTTTTGTAGAATTTTAGATATTGGAGAGAGTAGGGCGATGGGTCGGAAGTTAAAAATAGTGGTGTTTTTGCCTCCTTTGTGAAGAGGTAGGATGTAGGCTGAACGCCAGAGTTTTGGTACATATGACTCATTTAAGGATCTATTAATCAGAATACTAATTGGGAGAGCGATACCTTCAGCTGCATGTTTGAGGAAGGAAGAGGGAATGTTGTCAGGGGCATTAGAGCATGGCTTTAGCTTGGATAAAAGCTTTTTTATAAAAGTGGTGGAAACAGTTTGAGATGGAAATTGAGGGGATTGTTGTTTGGGTTGTTGGGTGAAGTGAAAAGGGAGTTAGGTGGGTTGTTATTAGGGAATGTTTTGGTTAGCTTAGCTATGGATTCAGTAAAGAAGGTATTGAAGTTGGAGCCCAGTTCACTGTTGGATAGATTAGGGTCAGGGCAAGGGTTGTTTTGAGATCCGGGATGAAGTAGGGAGTTGACTGATTTCCAGAATTGTTTTGGGTTTTTATTGTTTGACTGATTTCCAGAATTGTTTTGGGTTTTTATTGTTATTGGACTGGAGTTTATTATAGTAGTTTTTTTGTCCTTGGTAATAAGTTTTTTTACTTGGTTGCGGAGTTGGGTATATAGGAGTAAGGTAGAGGACAATTTATTTTTCTGATAGAGCTTCCAGGATTTGTCTCTGATGCATAATTTGTTTAGTTTCTTTGGTCAGCCATGGTGCAGAATTAGTTTTGATTCGCTTATTTCTTAGGAGGGCTAGGGAGTTAAGAGTATCTTGGAAGATAGAGTTAAAATGCTTAACAGCATTGTCGAGTGGGAGGGTATTTAGAGGTTGCCAGTTAATTTGTTTAAAGATGTTAGAAAAAATTAAGGGGTTGAAGTTGCTGAGGTTATGAGTTTGAATGTAGAGATGTTGGTGTTGGATGGAGCTACTTGATCGATGGATGAAGGCAGGGAGATGGTCACTGAAGGTGTCAGGAATAGTGCCCCAGAGAGTGATTTTGTTTGGATGGGAGACTAGAATCCAATCTAAGATGGACCCTGGGGGGTGATTTTTGTTAGGGCGAGTAGTTGAAGAGATTACTTGGGTGAAGTTTAGAAGGTTAATGGAAAGTGAGGGGGATGGTGTGTTAATTTTATTCCAGTCGATATTAATGGAAAGTGAGGGGGATGGTGCATTAATTTTATTCCATTCGATATTGACATCGCCTAGAATATAGGTTTCATATTTTATTTGAGTTGAGGCCCAGTATAGAATATCTTCAATGGTGGAGATATTGTTGCCTGGGGAGATGTATAAGGAAATGAAGCAGATATTTTTATGTTTATTTAATCGGAGAAGGCTTGCTGTGATTTCGGAATTTTTGAAATTAGGGGTAGGGATTTGAAGTGGAATTAGAGAGAGAAGACTGGAGTAAATTAGAGCAGAGCCTCCTCCTTTTTTGTTTAAACGGTCACTTCTGAGGATATGGTAACCAGGAGTTCATTTTGGAAGTTCGAATATTTGACATAGACCCTTTATTGTCAGTTTAGAGTCTTGCATGTTCTTAGCATATCTCTGTGGATTTTCATTTGATAATCCAGGTTCCTGTTGCCTTCTAAAAACATGACCTTTGAGTGGTGCTCTAAACTGTCTGTTGTATACATTGTATTTGTCCTTGGTTTTGGAATACTGTGCAACTCTGAGCAAGTCACTTAACCAGACAGCACTACCTCTGGGCTGAGTCTCTAAAAGGTCTACTGAGATCTGTGATCGACCCTGGTAAACAAATATGCCTGAGAGCCAGGACAGTAACCTTCATGTGTGGAGGGAGAACAAAAAATAAATAAATAAAATAGTTCATGGCTGAAAATGCTCCAAGAAAGTCCAGTTCACTTAACTGACTAACAGATAAACAAATTAGATTCAAATTAAATGCCACAAATTAATTATCCTCAGCCTGTCAGTATAAGAATTACCTAATACCCTGTACTGTCTTTGTGAGATTCCTTTTGTCATCTTTAGTTGTTAAACATTAGTAAACATATTACTGTTTTGCACTAAATTAAAACTGAATCATCTAAATAAAGAAAAACAAAAAATATGTTCCAAGCATTTTATTATTAAAAAGCACTGCAGTGTGATACTTCAGACAAAGAATCCTTTAAGGGCTGTGTATATCCAGTATAAAACAGTGTATTATTTTGTTTAACAACACAACTGCACCATGCATTTCTTTACTGTATCACCAGTGATGTGTAAAACTGGAGCGTACTGTTTTTATATTATGTGCTAACTCTTCTATGCTGTACAATGAAATGTGGCTTTTTTTTCTGTTCCACTCATGTCTATTTCTGTGTCCTGCTTACCTTTCTTATACTCTGCTTCCTAATGTGTGATATGTTGCTTTTTTCGAAAACAGATTTTTCAGCTCACAATTTTATTTTGTGTGCTGCTTCTTGAAAGCACTAATCAACACATTAACTGCTGAGATAACAAAGTATATTTTACTGGGCCAAATTGCAAAAGAGTTGCTCTCAGTGTAAGTGACTTACTTCTGTGTAAGAACTTTCTATAATCAGGCTTACACTAGGAGCCAGATTCCAAAAGACCTGCTATCAGTATGTGACCAGTTGCAATAACAGCATTTCTTCTGGGCCTTGTCTTGTTCTTTCTTTGCTTTTCAAAGGAGTGCATTACTGGGTTAGTAATGATGAACAGACTAAATCATTCTGGCAACAGAATAGCTCCCTAAGGAATATCCGTATCTGCATCCCACTGTTCAGAATATGTATTCTTAAAGAAAATTCATGTTTTCTTATTTCTTACCTCATATTGCATTCAATCTTCCCTTCATGTTGTTTCACCAGGAATCTCTGCTTTATATAAAAACATATTAGTATTGTGGGCATAAACATTCTTTAGTCTAGCTTAATAAAGTACACTGAAACATTTGCCGAAAGCACCTAAATAAGTGGTCACTGTGGTGGTGGGGGGGCACCTTTTTGATTTACTTCTTCTTCATTATTTGCTTCAACTAGTCTTCATCATTTGTTTTGGCTACTCAGTAAATGTAATGCTCTGGATTTTTCTCTATTGTTTTTATCCACAGATCTACTCTAGGACCATATGAATTTGCTTCATATGTAGCTATGTCTGGATCCATATATAACGTAGCTATCTGGTCTGCTACTTGTTCTCTGTAGTACTGCTAGAGCATTCTAAAATGTTCATCTAGTCCAAAGGACTCTTTATTTTTATGTTTTAAGTCTTTAATAAAAAACTGCCTATTGTATTGACTATTCTACATTCCAATGACTTTAACAGTGTTTATCTCCCGGAAAAGATTTCTAACTATATTTACCCAGATGTTTTATTCAGTTGCCTCCTTTCTATTCTATGCTGTTCAGTGTAAGCAGTTTTGTTTTATTTTAGCTCTTTCTCCCAGATGGCACCTTTTCTATCAAAACATTTCAGTATTGTAGTTCCCAACATCTGTTTACATTTCCTTTGATGAAGTTTGCAATGAAACCATAACATTTTCAACTCATATCTGTCAGTACTGGGACTACCAAATGCACTACAACAACTCTAAAGTTTATCTTAATGTGAAGTTAAATATATTATAAGAGTGGACGCTGATAAAGTTGTGTGATAGATATGTTAAACAGGTAAAATGCATACTTATTTTATTTATCACCTCTCAACATGTAGAAACAAGTATTTATCACAATTGTGTGCCCTAATCCACACTAGTATTGTATCCAATTACTGTAACTGAATCCTGTTCCCACTTAAGGAAAAAAACTTTACACACTGAACATACCAATGTATATATATATATATATATATATATATATATATATATATATATATATTTAAAATGCAAGAAGGCAGACCACCTATATACATCAAATTTATAGACATTTCAAAGACATTAAATTTAGTACAACAATAACAAAAAAGGCACAACTGCCACCAGCCAATTAGAAAATTGCATTATGGAATTCATTCTAAAAATCTGTGGTAAATAAAGTTGAACACTAATCACATATTGACATGATACAGTATGGACCACACAGTTATTGTATATTATATGACTATTACAATAGGTGACATATCAATGGAGAAGATTTTTTGTGATATAAGCATCCTAACATTAACAACGGAAAGGACATATATGAGGGATGGTATATACAATCGGGGTTAAGTGCATATTGTGAAGCCTGTACAAAATGAATAGTCCGAATATGAATGTAATGTCACCATAGGTTTCAACCAAGCAGGACATAAAACAACAGGCTCATTGACAACAGTAGACAAAAACATGCACAATCATGGACAATATCAGAATAATACCACTAGTAATCCCATATCTTTGACATAACATATGGGATTTTGAGTTATCATAGAGACTTCTGCAAGAGCACACTTGTACAACTATTATAATTCTTCAGCAATCTCTGTGGAGAATCAAGCGCACCTTCCTCAAAATATAACATCTTCCCAAGGTGTTAGGAGGAACACTGTTACACCTGTATTTGAAATTATGAGCAATCTTGTCTAGTTGACAGGTGTGCATCCCATATATATGCTAGAATTCACACTTTCACAAATGTAACCCACGCTATGTATTTATTGTGTGCATCACAGAAACAGGTATCACACATGCATCTTGTATAACATCTTGAAGGGGGTTCTGCACCATAATACGCTAATGTTTATGCACCAAAAATAATATTTAGTTATGGTGAATACAATATGTGGGAGCTCACTGTGGCAAAATTGCCACACTTGAGTGACTCATCCTTGTAAGATGTTTTGGGAAGTACATACCACAGGGTACATTGTACTCAATTCTTGGTATGATGACAGCCAAGAACAAGAGAACTATAATGCCTTTGATGTGGATGCCCCACACATATTCATGAGTTGTGCTACATACAAGGGAGTGGTCATCATTGTGGGCACATGCTGGTTGACATTCTGCATACCATCTACCTTAGTACACAGGTCACATACCACTTGATCTGCTCATAGGGGTGTATTGTATATATTGAAATTATCCTGTGCATTTGTTTTCATAATGGAACTAATCCCCCCATGATTTTTGTTCATCTACCATGTCCCCATGGCTGTGGTAACAATCCTTTGTGTGTGTTGATACTGGATTCAATGATTGTCCACAATTTGCAGTTCCTCACAAAGCTGGTTGGAGAAAGGATGTGTAAGTCAATTTTGATGTCAAAGAGTTAAATAGTGGACAGGACAAGACCTAGCACAGAGCCCTGAGATATGGACCTGGTCAATGATTTCATACAATGCTACATATTTATCTATCATGTATGTGATCCAGTTGTCTATCCACTTGGACACTTGGTAATGTAGGTGTTTATGGCCACTTGAGACAATTTCTCTGTAATATCTGACTGTGGGTTTGTGTCAAATGCCTTGGCCAGGTCAAGTTATATAGGATGATAGTGTTGTCATCATGCATGTCCTTGAAAACCTTCTTGAATACAGTGAACAGTTGTAACAGGCATGCAGCCTTAACAAATCAAACATGGGTTTTGTACTTAAATGGGATATTACTGGTGTCCTTTTAAAGAAGCTCCATAATGAGTCCTTGACCTACCTTACAGATTAGGAGAGTCAGGATGGGTCCATAGCTCCATGCATCAGGTGATCATTCCCCCCAGTCAGAAGGATGCATGCTGCTGTATACCATTCTATGGGAACTTAGGCTGGCTGGAGTCTGTCTTAAAGTATGGATGAAGCTGTGTCTAGTAGGTCAGGTTTAAAGTCACTCTATAGGCAACCTGTGATGTTGTCAGGGCCCATTGATTCTGTGTTATTAGCCATGGAGAGCACACAGATGAGCTGCCCTCCTGAGAATGAAAACTCAGTAATGTTTGCATGTAAACTTTGACTGATGGCCAGTGGTGTGGCAACAGGCGAGTGACATATGAGACAAACTGTCAGCTAGGGGATTGTCTATTACGTCCGGTTGGGTATGTCTGGTGGCATCCACGCACAGATCTGTGCTTAGTTGTGTATTCCTTTTAATATTTCATATGTATTGGAATAAATGATTTGTGAGCATTCCCCCAAATATGACCTTTTTCATTCATCACATCCCACACACAGTTGCTATGGACACAGTCATACAACTGTACCAATGTCACATGCTTAACTCACATACACAACATATGCCTATATGTGTTTTATGGGCAAGCTCTGTTTGAGTGACCTAATGTCATATCAGGACACATTACAGATCAGTTGTTTGCAGCTCATGCAGACATTTCCTGGCACAAATGCTAATAGTCACACAATGGTACTACTGACCACTTCAGTAACCCTTGGGTATAGCAACACAACTTTATATGCAATAAATTCCACAAGGTTTTAGTTGCATCACAACAAGTGACACTTTGGTTGCGTATATATGAGACAAGACTTATATGACCATGTAATCAATATGAATTAATGTTGATGTCTGCCACAGAACATTTAATGATGGTAAGTAGGCACATGTACCCCTGTGCCATACTGAAAGTGTCACTGTGATGGTGGAATGTGAACTGTGTAGAAGACTGATCTGCTGCACTGCAACAACACATGTCCTAATATGCCAAAAATATACATAAAGGTATATCATACCATATCAACAGTGCTTAGGAGGCATATTACTACATCTGTTATAGAAGGAGCAAGTACCACAATGGCAGCAATGGTCATCGATACATTAGCTCATATCACAGATTGTAAAACCCTATATACTGTACATCCATAAATCCAAAAGGAGTGCAGTCCCAGGAATGAAGACCTCCGAACAATTAAAACCAGCTTTATTGTCACAAAACACTCGAAAAACACAATGACATTAACGCTCTTCCAAGATTAATCGCATTTTCGTCCCATCCACTGGACTTCATCAGATGCTCTCTCCTCCTGCTGGGACTGGCGCAGCTCCTTAGTGTTGTACAAAGTGAGGAGAGAGCATCTGATGAAGTCCAGTGGATGGGATGAAAATGCAATTAATCTTGGAAGAGCGTTAATGTCATTGTGTTTTTGAATGTTTTGTGACAATAAAGCTGGTTTTAATTGTTCGGAGATCTTCATTCCTGGGACTGCACTCCTTTTGGATTTATAGTTGTTTTTTGGAGAGCTGCCGCTTTTTGTACTTTATACTTTATACTGTACATCCACACCTCAATATAGCATATGCTAATGACAGCAACATTGACATGCCAACTATTCACAGGGTCATAGAACATTATTAGTCTAATGGTCAACATCGCATCATATCCTAGTCATTATTATACCATCAAAAATACCCCAATATCCCAATATCTATATGATGGAACATAGTAGGAGTATTGTGCGTATGTGTATATTTGTTGGATTGTATTACATCCTGGCATGGTCTATATGGGACATGTGGACCACACAATGACAGAATTAGCAATCACATATGCAGTAGTCTGGAGATGGCTTGCAGAAGAGAAGCTCATGTAAAGGCTCTGCTTCATGATGCGTGTATGCATGTTTGACATGAGAATATCATTCACTGCTCTGGAGGAGGAGTGTCATATGGCTAGAGGAAAAAGGAGGATGGTGGATGCATGGGGCTACAAGAAAGGTTCCCCAAGTGGAAGTGAAATGAAGAGTGATTCCAAAGATCATACAATAACAATAATGTACCACGAAACACACACACACACACACACACACACACACACACACACACACACACACACACACACACACACACACACACACACACACACACACACACACACAGTAGACTAGACCTGATTTGAAACCTACACCTGCATATTTATAAAAGATGAATGACATGTAATGTCACAGTAGCAACAACACATATGTCTAAGTGTAACACTGTCATGTTGCACTTTATAGAGTATGATGGCATCATTGTATGCTGAGAACAACTTTTTGGGAGGAGTGTAGGGCATGAATGTGGAGTCACATCCCTGTGTAAAATTGTCGCAAAAGTGATAGGTATATGTATAGACATGCAAGTTGCCTGCTGTTAAATTAGATTATATGTGTAGGTAAAGTAGCTTCCAAACACAGCAGTTAATTTTATTGCCACAGCACGTTAGTCTTGAATGCTGTCAGACTGCATGTTATACAGGATGACATCAACTTTGTATGTTAGAAAGAGATGTTTGGAGTAGGGTCTGATATAGCTGTGGACTCATATATTCTTCTACAATTGCTACATAGTGATTGTTGACTGAGAATAGAACCCTTACCAAAGTAATTACAAAGCACAGTACTTGAAGCATGCACCACAGTACAAGTCTGACTTTTAGAGTGTCAGACAACACTTTAAAAGTGATGACATCATCAGTGTCTGGTGAGAAGAAGATGGTAATAGCAGTGTCCTACATGCAGGTGTAAAGTGGTCTCTTGAATGTCAGACAAATGAACAAACACACACACCAGTTGACTGCAGTGAGAACAGAACCCCTACATAAGCACACTGACTAGAGAACTCAGTATTTAACTCAAGCACCATGGCACAAGTCTAACTTTTATAATGTTGCATGACAATTTATAGTGGATGACATCATCACTGGATGTTTTGAGAGAAGATGTTGTGAGGCCTGAATTAAATGGATGCGTAGGCATGTACAGCTGTCAAAATATTGGTACACCCTGGGATTGTACTGATGACTGTAGATTATACAGTTATGTTCTTCTGACTAAACATACACATATGCAGTGAGATTACTACCTCTACCTAATTAGATAAAACAGCTACAGAACTCAATACTTAACACAAGTGCTGCAGCACAAGTCTGATTTTTGCAATGGTGCAGGACAATTTATAGTGGATGACATCATCATTGGTAGTTTGAGGGAAGATGTGAGGCCTGAATTAAATGGATCTGTAGGCATGCACAACTATCAACATATCATTACTTCCTGGGATTGTACTGATGACTGTAGAATATACAGTTCTTCTGACTAGATAAACACACACACACATACACACACACACACAACTTGATTACAGTGAGATTAGAACCCCTACTTAACTAAGTACACCAGCTACAGAACTCAGTACTTAACACAAGCATTACAACATAAGTCTAACATTTGCAATGCTGTCATACAATTTACAGTTATAGTAAATGACATCATCATTGGATGTTTGAGAGAATAAGTTGGGAGGCCTGTATGAAATGTATGGATAGCCATATGACTATCAAGATATCAAAGTTCTGCATGTTACCAGATTGATAAGTGTGCAAAGTGTAGTATTTGCTGGTGTCTTTCCAATGTGCAGGTATACTTTAAGAGACAGCTTTACAGACTATATGCAAACAGTAGTCTACATTAATACAAGTATTGAATAATATGAATGTGTGTTGTCAGTATAAAGATGTACATAGTATATAAGAAAGCATTTGTTTATTTATTTCTGTCGTGGGGTTGATATATTTGGGAAGAAGTACTAAGTGACCAAGTTTCAAGTGCATGGGTGCAGGTAACATAATACTACAGTGTAAATGTGTGTTCTTTCCTTAAAAAGTGCCTTCCCTTTGGTTGTGTTTTTACATGTACTTTCACGGGATGAAGACTGAATGGGCAGTAAACATAAGTAATGCATGCTAATGCGCACTATCCATAGTGCACTGCCAAGCAGCTGGTTTGTGAGATTGATGGCAATGTGTTTGCACATGTGAGATACACATTTATAATGCTTTCCCTGTTTGCACATTGTTAAGTGATGGGCAAATGTGACCCTCTGCTTCGTTGATAAAATTGTGGCAGTTCTATAGGTTTTCTCACCTCCAAATAAGCATGCTAAATGGAGAGGTGTGGCAGTCCACACTTTGGATACTACTGAGTGTAAGAAACACAGCTGCTGCTTAGCTGACTCTCTGGCAGCAGGTGTATGTGCACTGATATATTTATTTTGAGGACAGATGATCCAGGGTTCAAACCCAGCTGCATATAATACTTTTAAACATGGAGAAAGTTACTGTCAGCTGCCTGTCAGGTGCCAGCATCCACCACATAACGCATGCACTCAGTTCACTCCACAACAAGTACAAATATGACTCTGTCATTGCCCATGTTGGTGTGAATGACCTGAGCTGTACCTCCCTGGACTACATGAAAAGAGACATGGAGGAGCTCTCCTATCTTGTATCCCAGGCAGGTATGACCCTAGCCCTGATTAGCATCCTGCCATCACCCAGGATTATACCACAGTACAAGAACAAAATGATTGACTTCAACAATTGGCTAAGCTTCTGGTGTCATTCTAAGGGGATCCAGTATCTGTCTGCCTGGGATAACATGATCGACAGACCACGATGCTTTGCCAGAAATGACCTGCACCTGCCGAGCTTGGGATTCTGGATACTGGCTAAGGCTCTTGCCACCCCTATAGTGCCATTTTTAGGCAAGGTTCAAATGACAAATTCACCACTGTAACAGGTACAAGCAAGCAAAATCTGTGGGTATTGCTACTCAATGCTAGAAGTCTAAATCTCAAAATGCACTCACTCGAGGCACTCCTTAAAATAGAGAACATCGACATCTGTGCAGTGACAGAGACCTGGTTCAAGGCTCCAGAGAGCACCCCTGCATTACCAGGCTATAATTCATACCACACCTTTCAGCCACCTAACCTGGACTGAAACACTAAAGCCAGAGGCGTGTCCATATTCATTAAGGATATCCACACCTCCAGGCTAGTTGCTCAGCATAATGCATTCGAGATTATTCATGTGCAACTAACTTTGGGCAAGACCACAATCTAAATTGTAGCTTTCTACACATCCCCCACCATGCCCCAGGATTCCCACTACTCATTTCTTGATACACTGGAAAATATTAGGGTACAACCCAAAACCCTAATAATGGGTGATTTCAACTACCCCACCACTAACTGGGAAAACTACTCATGTACCAACTCTTTTGCTCAACGTTTTCTGGAATTCATAAATTTCAATGCCTTGGATCAACTTATTCACACCCACACCAGGGGAAGCAATATCCTAGACCTGGTCATTACCAACATGGGTGACTGGTGTTCCACACCAGAGGTCAATTCCTTGTTGGTCAGATCAGACCACAATCTAATCACCCTAGACATTTACATCTCACCCCTACCCCACCCCCCATTAGGAAAACCACAATAAAAAAATTCTCCAAAACCAGCTTCACACTTCTTAAGACAGAAGTGGCAAACTTCACGATACCCATGCAGGTGGACAATAGAGGTACGACTGTTGAATCATACACAAATGCACTTTATAAGCACTTACATGAGTGCATGGATTGCGCTATCCCTAACAGAACCAAGATGCTATCCTCCAAAAAAGGAAACCAGTCTGGTGGTCCCCTGCCATAAATAAACTCTACAACAGCAGAAAGAAACCGTTGCAAAAAAGGGTAAAATCCCATGATTGGAGGAACTCCTTGGTCAGCCTCAGTAAGAAGCTGAGGTCCCTCATAAAATCCTCCGAAGCTAGTTAAGAAAACAAAATCACCACTGATTCTAAACACAACCACAAAGCATTCTATAGCTATGTCAAGAATCTCAATGGCAGCACTCAGATCTGCTCTGAGTTGCAGCACAATGGCACTAAATATACAGAACCAACTGATGCTGCCAACATCCTGTCATACAGGTTCAATGCTAATGTTACCCCCCTCTCACCCCGTAAAGGGCCCATCTCTATACTGGAAGAATGCAAAGTTCCTATAATCACAGCTGCACAGGTAAAAACCACACTCGCCAAAGACAAGAACACAGCATCCATGGGACCTGACAAAATCCCAGGCTGCATTCTACATGAACTACAGAATGAACTGGCACCCCACCTAAGTACCATGTTCAATCACAGCCTCACCTCAGGCTTTGTGCTCACCGAATGGAGCACAGCAATGGTTATCCCCTCCACAAACGGGAGCCACCATGGATCCCGGGAACTACCGCCTCATTAGCCTGACGAGCCTGGTCTGCAAGGCCATGGAACATATCATCATGGAACTTATAAACAAAGATATTGGTAATCTCCAAACTCTGGAACCCACCATGTTCATGTTTGTAAAAGGCAGATCATGTCTCCTAAACCTGATAGACTTCTTTGAAGCAGTCACCAAAGCCATAGATGAGGATAAGGTTGTTCACACAGCCTATCTAGATCTCACCAAGGCTTTCAACACCATTCCCCACTCTGGAATTATAGATAAACTCACTAAACTAGGTATAAATCCCTATGTCACAAGATGGGTTGCCATCTGGCTCACTGACAGAACCCACACAGTGAAAGTAGCAGACTCCAAATCCGACTTCAGATCAGTGACAAGTGGAGTACTACAGGGTTTAGTCCTGGTTCCTCTCCTGTTTGGTATTTACTTCTCTGAAATACAGGCTAACACAGAAAGTCTTTGGCTAATGAAGTTCACAGATGACTGAAAACTAGGAGCTATAATCGAAACTCCTAACGATGTGGACATCCTACAAAAGGGCCTCACAGAGACAGATGCCTGTGTCAAAGCCATGGCCGCAAGCTCAATGCCAAAAAGTGCATTGCAATCCCCTTTGGTAAAAACTCTGTACCCATGAGCTACCACATAGGCGGTAGTCTACTTAACACCGAAAGTATGATAATAGACCTTGGGACACAGGTGGACAGTAGTCTCTCCTTTGATAATCACATCGCCACAGTAGTCAGGAAAGCCTTCTAACTGGCACACTTCATCACAAAAGGTTTCTCATTCAGGAAAAAAGGGGTCATTGTTCCCCTCTACTCATCACTCATTAGACCCATTATAGAGTACAACGCCCCTTTTGGTATGTACCTCACAAGACATCTACAACTGGAAAGGCCGCAGTAATAACTCACAAAGAAGATTACTGGTCTCAAACAAATGCCCTACACAGACTGTCTCAAAAAACTCCAGCTTTACTCCGTTGCATATCGCCTACTCAGAGGTGATCTCTGCCTAACAAACAAAGCTATGTCAAACCCAGAGCTGTTGGGCATGCTCCACTTAAAGAAATCCCAGTCCTTCTGAGATACATGCTCTAGGGACCTAAGCCTTGTCACCACAATAGACAGAACATGCTGGAGAGATAGATTCCTGTCACAGAGACTTCCCATACTCTGGAACAAACTACCTACCTATATAAAACAAGGTTCCTCATTAGCACTCATCAAGAAAAATCTTGATGATTGGATGGGAAATAGGAAATTCACCCCAGGGATCACTTCTGTGGCTCTGCTTGAGAGGGGCACAGCAGAATTATTTTCTTGGGTGGCGAAAGTCAGGGTACCTTTTTGGCTAGGCTTATATTGACCCTAGGACCAATAGCCTAGTACATACTTATGAACCTATGAATCTATAATTAATGAAATAATTCTTTATTCTACTTCCACTATGTGTTACCTTAGCACAGCATGTTTAATCAGCATGGCACGGAGGTAACTGCACCACTGCAGAGCTGTTCACCATCGCTCAGCACTGATGCATGATGCCAAACTGTGTACAGCACAGAGGACAAAAAGTGAAGGGCTTCATTTTGTTATTTTCACTCGGCTGTGGTGTGTGATTCTATTTTTTGACCAGATTAAAGGTGTTAAAATTGGGAGATAGGAAAGTGGTGAAATGGGGGGCATGCAGGGGGAAGAACAAAGGGAAAGCAATATAGTAATGTGCAGGAGAGAGGTAGAAAAGAAGCAAATCTATCCACTTCTTCAACAGTGTAAAATGAAAACGTGTATAGAATATTAGTTGAATTTGGACTGTCACCTCAACAAAGAGGGGTGACAACAATGCAACCATGTTGTATAGCCAATTGGATCAAATCAAGTGTGTCAAGAAGACACATATGTGAAGTAGACAGTTATGTATGGAACAATATCTTTTTTGTGGTACAGGTGCCCATTTTTTATTTTTTTACATCAGTAAGAGAGGAATGTTGAGTAAGGAACATCGGTATTTCTGGGTCAGGTAAATAGGGTAGGTGGGGAAGTGGATGCAGACAAACAGGACAACAAGACAAGACACAGCCATGGTGAGGGACACAACATGTTGGGAAACACCATGATTGGGGATAGGGAGGGGATATTTGATGTCCATGCCCATCAAACATGGGGACAGTGAGAATCTACTCCTCACACACAGAACTGTCATCACTGTCCCCTTACTCTGCTGGCTGTTGTAGGGCTTGACATCTTTGCTTACATATCATAAGAGAGATCATTCTCTCCAGCCAGCATAGATGTGCACCAGTGGTGCTCTGCACAACCCTGCACACCAAGCCTGACATCTTCTGGTGGGTGCCAAAATCGCCACCTCCTCCACTTCTCTTGGAGGCTACCACTGCCCCAGCTGCCAGGGTAATGCTACCTGATGAGGAGGGCCCAGGTAGTGCAGGGGTAGCAGAGGCAGTGCTGGCAGGTTGGGTCCCAGATGTGCTGGGTGTTTGTGCAGGGCTCCAGTGGAGCCAGGGCAGGTTGAGCCACAATGGATGACCTACCTCCCTGTGCTGTAAAGCATTTTCTTTTTTTTCAAAACAAGTTTATTGTTTTAACATATAAGAGAAATATCATAACAATTTTATACAAATAATTAAAAATAGGTATTATTATAATATTCAACAAAACAACTAAAGTATTTACAAAGACATCCACTACAATCAGATCAATTAATTAAACTAAAATACTGTGCTACTGAAATTAGAATTTTTTTAACAAATTTTGTAAATTATCCCATACAATAAAATGTGATGTTTTTCTAGTTGTTCTCATTCTAATTGTGCTTATTTCCATATGACACATTATATTCATAACATTTTTAAATTCATTGAACGAAGGAGGTGTATCTGAAATCCAATTTCTAGTTATTATTTTCCTAGCCACTGCTAGGATAGACCATAACAAGGGAAGCTTAATCTTTTTAACACATTGAGGTACAGGTGTGTTGAATAATGTAAGAGACTTAGAAATAATGAAATTATCTGTAAAAAGAGCCTGCAAAAATTCATTAATTGACTTCCAGTATTCTTTCAATTTCATACAGTCATAAAACATATGAGCCCAGTCAGCATTAATTTCTACATTACATCTCTTACATAGATTATCTTTATTATTAATTTTATTCATCATCAAAGGTGTATAAAAGATCTATGTAAAATTTCCATGTATAAAGTCTCCAGACAATGGAAGATGTAGTTCTATAAGCAGATTCCAATATATATTGTTTATCTTGTTGAGTTGGTGGGTCCCCATTAATAGAGGTGAAATAATTCCAGTATGAATCTACATTGTAAATAGTTTCTTGTCTGATAATTTTATGTATATATGAAAGTTTACCTTTATCAGAAACTTTATGCTGTAAATTTATTATCAAGTAATCAATCAGTTTTGGAATAGATTCTTTAACTGTTATAGACATTAGATCTATTCTATCAATGAGATGTTGTCTAAAGATCTGAACCTCTAACCAGCAAGTTTCTCTTAGATCAAATTCTTGTTTTAAGAAATCTAGATTTTTAACTTTATTATCAGATATCAGCTGATACCAGTACTTTAGATTATTATCTATAGCTAAATGAGCTCCTTCAGAAGTAGATGACATAAGCACACCCTGAGTATAAATTATAGGGAATACAATAAAATTCCATTCCCTATACTTAGGGTGCATGAATATAAAGTTACGATAACTAATAATAATGTTTAATGGGTAACAGACCATATGTTTAGGTGTAATAGGTGAAGTACAAAATTCCTTTAGCAACCACAACATGGAGTTATTTATAATCATATTTTTATGTGTTAAGAAGATTTTCATGAAGTGCATACTAATTAGCTCCCAATAATCTTTCCATTTTGCGACATATGACCGATCTATTAATAAAGTAATAACTTTTATAATAGAAGAGATAATATATAAATTAAAGTCTGGAAAAGAAATACCCCTTGAGACCAGCTATTAGTATGTTTCTTTAATGCAATCCTAGGTCTATTAGGTGCCCATAAGAAATTTAACATTAGTGTATTCAGTTTCCTGATAGTTATTTTTGTAGGTGAAAGTATTATTGATTGTATTAAGTATAAAATCTTGGGGAATATTATCATTTTAATAATTGTAAGTCTCTCCTCCATAGTAAAAAACATATTATTCCAGGTATTAAAAAGATTTTGTATATTAAGAAAACAGGTATTATAGTTATTATATATAATAGATGTAATATCTTTAGATAGTATTATACCTAAATAAGTTATCTGACCTGAGTTGGGTACATATTTAGTAAAATCACTAATGAGAGTATTTTTTCGTGTACATATAGGTAGTATTTTAGTTTTTTCTTCATTGAATATTAAACCAGAAATACTTTTAAAATTCATCATTTTATCAAATAAAGACTGCATAGAAGAATTAGATCCTGCTGATGTAATTAGAACATCATCTGCAAAAGTTGAATTTTGATGTTGTATTTTCTTCTATTTCAAAACCCTCTATGTCAGTACTGTTTCTAATCAAATTAGCCCAAGGCTCCATCACTAAAGTGAATAATAGTGGAGAAAGTGGACATCCTTGCTTTGTACCTTTAAGAATGGGTATTTTTTGTGAAACATATGTTCCTACCTTAATATAAGCCAGCGTTCCTTTGTATAAATGCTCAATTAAATTTATAAATGCATCAGAGAAATTTGTGCATTTCAGTAAGGTAAACAGATAGTCCCAACTTACTGAATCAAATGCTGAACCTATATCAAGACTAATAAGTGTTAAATCTTTCTTTTTCCTATTTGCAAAATCAATTAATGTTAAAGTTCTTCTTATATTATCAAAAGTATTTCTATTTACAATGAAGCCCGTCTGATCTATGTCTATAATGCCGGGATAATTGTCTTCAATCTATCAGCAAAAATACTCATAAACATTTTATAATCAACATTAAGTAATGAGATGGGTCGATATGAAGAACATCTAGTTGGATCTTTATTAGGTTTTAAAATTGGTGAAATAAATGTATATTGCCAAGATGGGGGGGGTTATTAACTCAGTTTGGGCCAGAATAAAACCTTATGTATTAATGAATATGTAGTTTTAGAAAGGATTTTATATATCTCTGGTATAATACCATCATTACCCGGTGCATTGTTTGATTTAAGCTTATTTATTTGTGTAATAACTTCTGTATATGAAATACTCTTGTCCAATAGTTTAATCTGTTGTTTATTAAGCTTTTTATTCATGTTTGTGGTTATAAACTCCTTTATTTTATCTTTAGGTTCCATGTTAATGTTGTTATGGTTAATCTTGTGAAAGTGATTTCTAAATTCATCCAGTATTTCTGGTATACTAGAAACATTCTTCTTTTTCCTTAGAGAAAAGATTTCTTTGATATGGTTTTGTTTATTCAATCTGTTTGTTTTATTTTTAAGTCTATGTAAGTATTTGGGGCTTATTGAATCAGACAAAACTTGTATTTCTCTAAAGTTATTTTAACTTTATGAGTTAAAATTTCTTTGTATTTCTCATTTAGTTTGTTTATTTCTTCAATAACTTTCTTGTCCATAATATTTTCTTTATTATTATGTTTATAAGAGTCTAGTTTACTTTGAATATCTAACAATTCCTTATCCCAAGATTTCCTTTTGTTATTATACCATCTGATACTTTGTCCATATAGATATGATTTTAAGGCATCCCAAACATAGACAATGGAGACTTCAGGAGTATTATTTATGTCTAGAAAATGTTGTACTTCTGAAAGTATATATTCTTTATAGTCTTTTAGCTGAGTTAAGTATGCTGGTATCCTTTGATCTGAACATTATGAGTATTTTTATCATGAATTGAAAACAATTGAGTTATGATCAGATATAGGACATGACATGATTTTGGAATTAATTAAATCTGTTACCATCTGGTTAGAAATAAAGACCCTATCTATTTTTGAATAAGTTTTGTATCTGTTAGAAAAAAGGTGTATGGTAATGATTTTGACTCTATCTGATTATTAATATCATTCAAATGATAAGAATTAGCAAAATCATTTAAATGTTTTGCATTAGATGTAATTCTTCTTTTCTTTATAGTGGTAGTATCACTTTCATGTAGTATACAATTAAAATCACCAGCTAAAATAATATCCCCTACAGAGAATGATATGATCTTATCAATATGATGTTTCACTGTATTAATACCAATTCCAGGTATCCAATATACATTAATTAAAGTGTAAGTCTTCCCATTAATTTGTATTGTAACCATACAAAACATTCCTTTGTCATCCTGATAAGACTTAATGGTTTTAGGAATGGGCATACTTTTATTCCATAAAATAGCCACTCCTCTTTTTCTGAGTGTGCTCTGAACTAACCAATACTGTATACTTATTAGTGGCTAGTTTATCAATATCTTTTTCAAGAGATGGGTTTCTTGCAGGAAGACTAGATTGGCCTTGTGTAGATTAATGTATCTTATTAGGCTTGCCCTTTTACACGGATTATTCAATCCATTAATGTTTAAAGAAATTCCTTTTAAAGATGTCATTTGGCATTTTTAAAACTCAAGAATCTTATGATCGAAATAACAAATAACAAGATAAATAATGTTACATCTCCTCTTTTAGGTGTACCTTTAAACATAGCTGTATTTATTAAATCTCTTATGGGATTTTGTATAGGATTCAATTTTGTTTGTAGTGACAATGAGTGTACAAAATATATTGTGGATGTCAAAACTATATACATATAACAATGAACAAGTGAAAATAATGGAAGGATTAAACCTTGCATCCCGCCTGGAGTTGAAAACTCCAACTTAGAGCAGTATTTACTACTCAAGTTAACCCCCTACCCTAAGCAGCCGTACCTCAGCTACCACCTTATCAATTTAATACTAGTTATATTTAACTGAGGTTAACAGTTTTCAATTCAATTATCTATCAAGACAAAACTACACATTTGGTAAAACAGCATCATATAAACTAAAATAAACTTTTTTTTTTTTTTTTAAAAAACTGTTCATACTATTATATAGATCTATGTAATATATAACACTTGTATTCTAATAGCATTCAAATAATCTTAATGTTAGAAATCAAGAGGAGAGAAAATTATGTTCTAACATTCATTTAAATCAAAAACTTTGGCTAATATGATTCAGACATTACATGCATTAAGATGCATCTATTTTCTGTCATGTGAATTCTATCAACAGCTTCCAAAAAATCTTGAATTGTTTGTATATGAGCATTTACTTAAACTCATTATTGTCAATAGAGTAAAATATTGTATTCATAAAAATTATTATAAATCATATTGCATAGTTATGCAGATTCTCAGAAACACCTGTTATTACCTAAAAAAAAAGCCATCACACACATAAACACAGACACACACACATACATATACACACACACATATACACACACACACCCACACACACACACACACACACACACACACACACACACACATACATATACACATACACATATATACATACATACACACACACACACACACACACACACACACACACACACACACACACACACACACACACACATATATACACATATATCTGATCTCACCGAGCCGTGCCTGCAGAGCACCATCCCACTTGCCGTCCCCAGAACAAATCTGTCCGCTTCACACAAAATAATGCACAGCAAACACACACTAGCAACCAGATTTTACAATCATGCTAACCTACTGCTTTAAAATATATCACATGACATTTCTTCCAGAATAGAGTTATAAGATTATTTATGCTTGTCAATCAGATGAATTAAATGAGTTATAGTAAAGTATATGTTTGGGACACAAGTTTTTAACACAGATTATTATGCTACTGTTAAGTAGATTTTCAAAAACATTTAAATAAATGTTTCATTTTCTATGCCTTCTAAAATAAGATATTTACTTGCTACAAGAAACTACATCATCTAAACTCATCATAACTGACACATTTTATGAATAGAGTATTTTTCCTGAATCTGTGGTGTGTCAGTGTGATAACCTTGTCAATGTTTATACTAACTGCTTTCAGTTTCTCTGTGAAAATTCTGTGAGTGAAGCTTCTGAGGAAACTCATGGACACTGTGCATGAGACAGCCCACATCCCAGATTGTCTCCCTTAACATTTTAAGGGAAACTTATTAAAACTTGTGGCAAACATTCATTTTGTCAATAGAGTAAAACATTGTATTCATAGAAATCATTACAAATCATATTGGATAGCCATGCAGACTCTCAGAAAAAAACCATCACACACACACACACACACACACACACACACACACACACACACACACATATATATATATATATATATATATATATGATCTCACTGAGTTGTGTCCCTGCAGAGCACCATCCCACTTGCTGTCCCCAGAATAAATCTGTCTGCTTTATACAAAACAATGCACAGCAAACACATATTGGTAACCAGATTTTACAATCATGCTAACCTACTGCTTTAAAATATATCACATGACATTTCTTCCAGAATAGAGTTATAAGATTATTTATGTTTGTCAATCAGATGAATTAAATGAGTTATAGTAAAGTATATGTTTGGAACACAAATTTAACACAGATTATTATGCTGCTGTTAAGTAGATTTTCAAAAACATTTAAATAAATGTTTCATTTTTATGCCTTCTAAAATAAGACATTTACTTACTACAAGAAACTACATCATTTAAACTCATTATAACTGACATATTTTATGAACAGAGTATTTTTCCTGAATCTGTGGTGTGTCAGTGTGATAACCTTGTCAATGTTTATACTAACTGCTTTCAGTTTCTCTGTGAGAATTCTGTGATTTGAAGATTCTAAGGTAACTCAAGGACATTGTGCATAAGACAGCCCACATCCCAGATTGTCTCTCTTAACATTTTGGCGGAAACTTATTAAAAACTAGTGACAAACATTCATTTAGCAGTGTAAATGCATCTAAACATGACAGAACCTCCACAATGTATTCCACAGATCATCACAGCCTCTATGCAAGTGAAATTAAACTCAAAATTACCAACAAGCAATAAAACTCAGCATTCTTCTCCCAACTCAATTTTCATACAAATCCTATTATTCACTGTGCCCACACAGTCAAAAGCATTTCTATATATTAATAAAGAAAAGAAAAGAGAGTAGAAAATAAAAGGGAGTGAGGCAGAAATAAAAAATGTAAGAGAAAGCTGTAAGAAGTATATACAATGGAATGTTACTTACTGTTTATATTAATAGAGTTAAAAATAAAACATATTATTTACTCTTATTTAGTTCTGATTATTATTAGTTAAAGCATGACAGATTATTTACAAACAAGCATAAGCAGTATAATCAAGGAAGTATAATTAGAAATAGCATTTGAAGAACTTATAAACTTTTACAAGAAATAAATATGTTATTATTCTATTAATGATATTTTCATTACTGTTCTCTCCCTGCCTTCCCTCACCCTTTGCCCACTACATAATCTAAATAGAATGTCATTGTTTAAACAAAGAAAATAATAAAAGAAGAAGGAAAAAAAGATAAAGATAAAAAATGTATCAAATTACTAACCTTACTTTTTCAGAAAGAAAAACAAATCGAGTCACAGCCTGCCATTAAATCCTCAGGCATTTTGACTGGTTATGAAACAAAACATTTCTTTGCACATAGAGAATAACTTTGATTAAATCTTTTCCAAAATATTTGTGGCTTTCTGGAAATGCAGGAACTATATTCAAAAGATTAATAATGAACTAAAATGATGAGAGAGAAAAAAACATATAACAAATCATTTGTTTTTAGTCTCTTCTTCTTCTCTGAAGTCTTCCAGGAAGCTTCAGTTGCCAATCTCTTTAATGAAGAACTAGCCCATTCCATTTCTTCTATTTTATCCAAAATCCTTTTTTCTTTGACAAACAGTAAAGCAGAGTCTAAATCATCGAAGACCTTAGGACCATCAGGAAGGAAGATTTTAAGCTTGGCAGGAAACAGAAGTTATGTTTTAAACTGTGCTTTTTTAAGCTCCCTTATTAGTGGCAGAAAAACTTTTCTTTTAGCAATTACCATGGAAGAATAGTCATTGTCAAAACGCACAGTTGTCTCATTAAACTTAACAGGAGCTTTAGCCCAAGCAGATTTAAGAACCATCTCTTCATCAAAAGATGATAGAAATCTAACTATAACTGATCTAGGATAGTTTTTGTTAGAGTTGGTATTAGCTATAGATCTATGCGCTCTTTCGATACCAAAAGAGAATGCTTCTGGTAAATCTAAAGTTTTAGGGAGCCATTTTGTTAAAAAAGAAGTAATATTGTTACCTTCAATATTTTCTGGCAGTCCAAAAATCCTAATGTTATTGTGCCTAGATCTATTTTCCAGGTCATCCAGCTTTGTTTGTAAATGTGTATTTTGTTTCAGCAGAAACTCAATGTTGATTTCCTCTTCTTGTATTTTATTTTCCATGTCATTCACAGCTTCTTCTATGCCTGTCATCTGGATCTTCTGTTGTTGCAGGTCCATATGTAACAAGTCTATTTGTTTTGTAGTTTTTCTATGAAAGTGTCTATTTTAGTATCCATTTTATCCATCTTAGCAGTAAGTTGCTGGACTATAATTATCAGAGACTGAAGTTCTTTCTTGATGCTGGAGTCTTGAGAATTTGTCTTACTGGAACTCATTTCAGACTGATAAACTGACAGGAAAATTTCCAAAGTAATTTCTGACAGGAATATTATTAAGATTTCCTTTCTTTTTTAGATATAGTTCAAGAACTATATAAAACAAACATATTTAGAAAGAAAATTACTTCAAGAATTAATTTTTTAAGTAATTAATTCCTGTCAATGTAATGAAATTGGTGGAGCTGAAGAAATCTGCTGCTATCCTGTGTTCATCCTTGGCCACGCCCCTGTAAAGCATTTTCTGAGTTGTCAGAAACTGATGACATCAAAACTTTGTGACTACACATATAAAAATAAAAGAGATAAGGGTTGGGTGGGAGAAAAAAGAGATAACTAGTAGCATCATATATCACATACAATTAATTATTACAATGTTAACAATTTATTTCTAGTTTTACATGTAACTATATGCCTTAAAAATTACAACTATAACTGATGATTGCTCAAAGTAATTCCTACAATGTGCATAAACTGTACATATACTTGGTCAAATAATACAAATTAACGGCCAGGCATTTATGCTACTTTTGTTGAATTTTTTAGGTAATGTTTTTAAATGATTTTACTATATTTGTTACTTGTGGTATTTGATCCCACAATGTCTGACTACAGTATTAGAATTGACTCCTATTGTTGGCTTATGCTACAGACCAGGGCATGTATGCTTGATTTTATTGTTAGGATATGCATGCTTAATTTGCTACTACTGTATAGAAAAGCAATGTTGTAGCTAAAATAATAGTTATGTTGTGCTGCATACATACCACTTGTTTCCCATAGTCTTTCTAAATGCTCAGCATGGGCTTCCCTGTTCGCCATTATCTCCTGGTTGGCTGTGGAATAAAAAGAAGAAAATGAGAGAAGAGCATTAAGCAAACTAGTCTTGCATATATGCAGCTGTCTATCTAGTTAAATTCTCTTTATCTGTATTCTTATACAACTGTGGGGTATCAGCAGTCCTAAACTCAGCCAGCCATTGGTTGAGTGTATCCTGCATATGCCTTTTGAGATAATTAAAATGGTGCCTGCACTGTTCTCCAGTGCATGGAATCCCAGTTTCACTGGACGCAGCCTTGGCCAGACTATTCCATGCTTCAGGCTTGTACTGGGAGCTGATATAGTCCCCCTGCAAGAGCCTTCAGCTGTGACACAAGGAGTCCAATAAAGATTCTGGACTCCTCCACACTCAACTTTGAGCCCCAGATTTGGCAACTTCCCTTCTACCTCCAGAGATGATCACTCAGGGAATAACACAATAGTTAAGAGTTCTTCCCCACCTATTCATGTTATTGCATTTACTACTAGTGGGGTGGATTGTGCTTATTGATACCATGGACTATACATCAGTTATGTTTGAAATTCTAAGAGACGAGACCAAATCAATATGTGGTGGCCTCTAGGAATGAAGTTAAAATTATTGATAAGTAAATGGATTTATTTAAATAAGAGGATTAGTGGACACTTTACTGCATTACTGGGACATGGTAGTAGTAATCAGAATAATGGGAAGCAACAAAACATAGATTTTTCACGTGCACTTACACTTACTTATACTTCTGACTTTAATAAAATTAAGCACGTGATATACAAATACTGGAAAATCTTCAATATTGATAGTGATGTACTGGAAAAAATAGAGAATAGGTCTAGGATAGTATATAGGAGGGACACATCACTTAAAGAGCTACTCGAGAAAAGCCAGCATGACTTGACTACGGGGGGTACTTTCAAATGTGGTAGATTTCCCCAGTGCCCATTCATTATGGACACCGATAAGTTCAAGCTTAAAAATTTTGGATACATCACCAATAAGAAGAGAATGTATTGTTACACTAAGGGGGTAGTCTATATTGCTGTCTGCAGAGTATGTAAAAACTACTACGTGGGGAAAAACTAAAAATGCATTTAGGCTTAGAATTTATCAACATCTGTATGATATTAGGCAGACGAACATGAACAATGCATTATACAAACATGTTAGCAATCAACCAAACCATGCCTTTAGCTTTTTTATACTAGAGCAAGTGGATTTGGGACCTTGGGGAGGACCTGTAGATGATTATTTAGAATTTATCAAATTAAAATGTCAGATTAGACTGAATGCATATTCCCCCCCAGGCCTTAATGACAGAATCTCATTAGCTTCGCTTTTGAGGTTAAAACATTTGTGCATGCTATGAAAGCTATTTCATGATTCATTAGTCACCATACCATTTGGCAACTTGCTCTATTAGTAGTTTTTTTGTAGAAATTTACTAGACTATATGATAGCATTTTTTATATGTATGCTTATGCATTCACAAACTATTGTAATATAATTGTTTGATCACCGACATGTTTTGATTAACGGGGAGGAAGTGATGTAGATTCTAGTAGTAAGCTGATTGGACAGACACAGTATTTTAAACTTGGGAAGCCAGGAATTATTAGTTCTGAAGAAGTCAGACATTTGACGAAAGCGCTTAACTTCTTGTTTCTACGTTTTATTTGGTTGGATTTTTCGTTTTACTTGTATCCTGTGCTTATTTTATGTGTACTAGCCTCATTTTGGGGCTACAACGTGTGCTGTGATTTATATAAAGCTTTTTTACATCAACTAAGGCTCCATCTTGCTGGTAAAGTTGCCCTGCATCTGCATTTCTTGGTTAAATGGATTTATTGTTAAATGATTGGTTGATGCAAGGCCAGATTGATAAGTATATGCCACACAATTCTGATGCAAGAATACCTAGTATTTTTGCCCCCCCCCCCCCACCAGAAACAGATGGTTGCAACACACTACTCTAAAACTCACCAGTTTGCTTATTTTGCTGATAGGAAATTAAAACCAGAATATGGAAATATTGAGTATATCTTAAAGGATGCATAGGATTTTTTTTGACTAGGTTTAAATTCCATTTATATGTGAGGATGTGATTTTTCTTACTATTGATGTGGTGGATTTTTTTTTCCACTATTCCCCTTCTGGAAGGTTTGGACATGTTCGAGGACAATCTTCTATTATTTGATTTTCTTTCCAGGAAGAGCATGAATTTGATGAAGGATAGCATTGATGTAGTTTTGCAGAATATATATATATTTTTTTATGTTTTGATGGTGACATTAAACAAATTAAACGTATAGCTATGGGTACAGCATGTACATCCATCTATGCCAGTTTGGTTATGTTTAGTTGGGAAAGAAAGTTTATTTTTGCATCAGAGTTCTTTGAATGCTGTTGCTTCTATCTTAGATCTTTGGATGACATCATTATATTATGGTCAGGGGCCTTGACATGATGCACGAGTTTTTACTTTTATTCATCACTTTATTTCTCAGATTTACTTATCCTTTTTGCATTTGATAAGATACATTATTTAGATGTGCTGGTGTTTAAAAACTTTGATAAATTTCATCTACTGTCTACATAAAAAATATTTAAACTAATATTTTTTTTTACATTTCAAGAGGTGTCACCATTTGAAAATTAAAAAGGTTTTGTGAAGGAGCAATTTATTAGACTTTCCAGGATTATTTCCAAGGATGATGATGTTTTAACTAAGTGTAATAAGTTGGTGGATATATTTTTATGAGACTAACTGAATGTACTTGTTTTAGATATTTATAATCAAGTTTTAGTAAGATAAAAAGTTATTATCTCCTATTTTAGGAAGTAATTCATTCACTCTACATGGCAAAACAGAGTATACATTCAGAAGATAAGCAGTACAATGTTACTAAGGCTTTAATTATATAGTATGTTATCAATACTATTAGGAATAATTGGAATATTTTAAAAGATTTTGAAGAAGAAAGAAGTTTGCAGACTCCCCGGGTGTTGTATATATAACAGCTAGTAATATTAAGAAGGTGTCAAAGAAGGGCATTGCACATGATAAAAGAAGTGAGAGCACACATAAATGTGGTTATTGCCATCAATGCAACTATATTTCTATAGATTCTAAAATGGTACTACCATATTCACATGTTCAGTACGTGTTATTTTTTAAAATAAGGTAACTGCCAAACCAAAGGTTTAGTATATGTAGCAATATGCTTGGCATGCAAATATTTGTATAGGTAAAACTGAGAGACCATTACGTAAAAGGATCTACTGGCAGTACCAGGATATAAAAAATAGGAATAGAAAAAATGCTCTGTACAAACACATTACCTCTTGTCTGGGATTTATTAAGTTTATATTTGCCATCCTGGAGGTGGTTAACAAAAATTTAAGGGGCAGTTGTTGTGAAAACACCTTGGAATATAGGGAACTGCTTTGGCAGTTAAGACTGAATGCCAATGAACCACCAGGGTTAAATGAAGCAGTTTTCATTCATCCAGTATTGAATATGAGGGCAGCTAAGTTATGACTTTTTTACAGCATTTTGATTAGTTCTTTGTTTATTTTATTGAGTTTTTTTAATTATTTGTTATTTTTCCATAAAGGAGAGGTTTTTTGAAATTTATACTTGGATTTTTTTTAGGGATGTGCATTGTGACTTTAAGAGCTTAACTGGATTAATGCAAGTTTTTAATTGGAGTGCCTATCTAAATACCTATGTGTGTTGAGGTTTTTAATTCTGATGACATTTTATATAAGACAAAAGTGCTTACCTTTATTAAATTTCTTGTTTTAATACGTGTTTTTTGTAGATCACAGTGTGTGATATGCCATTAAGAAGCATTCCAATCAGTTAACACGTGTATTTAAGTATTGAACAAAAGCAAGCAAGAGTGCCATTTTGAGTGACCAGTCAGAGTGAGAGCATGTATGCATGTAGTCAGTCATTTAGTTAGATATTTCATTTAAGTTCAATGTTCCTGCCATCCATCCTGTTTTTGTATGCACTAAACTACTTGAACAAACACCCAAGCCTCATTGTCTTTTTAATGCACATAAGACGAGTGGCATGGTGTCAGCATGTGATCCAGAGTTACAACCATGAGGCAACTGGTTAGAGTTGGAGGAATATACAGGATCATTCCTACTGCTCAAATGACTCGCAAAACAGGTCAGAAACAAATTCCAGGCACTAAAACTCGCTTAAATGATTTCTTTTGCTACAAATATAAAATGAAGCACTCAGACTGCTCAAAACAAATTTAATATTAAACGAAATGTCCAAAACTGTGACATATTGATAAAAATATTCAAAATAATTAGGAAAACATTTGAAACAATATCCCAACTGCATAAAATGTACAAAAAGGGAAAATGGCTGTATTTGTTCACTATGTACTTTTTTAATTTACTAAAGCTATTCAAAGTATCCAAAATGGCCAAAGTGTTCACAGACCCAGACCGCTTGTGTTTGATAACAATATTGCATAAAACTGGAGATTATTTGAGCAGGAATATGATATTTTCATATAGGCTGCTTTTTCTGACAAAGATGCATGTACAAAAGCATTCATTCTGCTTAGTTTAGCTGGTTCAGAGACCACTGAAATAGAGCATTCATTTGTATATCCACCTGCTGTGTTTGCAGGGGAGGGTGAAAACTGCCATATTGTGGTACCAGCTGAAACACGGGAAGACCCTGAGTGCTTAAAACATAAATTTGGAGAAATGTGTAACCCCCCAAATGAATATTGCAATGGAAAGTCACTTATTTTATACAAGGAATCAGAAGCCTGGTGAAACTTCTGCAGCATATATAACTGACTTGAAAAAATAAGGCTGAAACATGCAGATTTCACGATTTGAGAGATGAGTTGATAAAAGACAGGCTTGTGTGTGGTATTAGTAATGACACAGTGAGAAAGATTTTGCTTCAAGACAGTGACTTGATGTTAAATAAGACCATTAAGATTTGTCAGATAAACAAGCTTACAGAAAGGCTCACAAGTATGCTTACAAGTAAGAATACCTGCAGAAGGCACAGTGGCATAGCTCATGTTGATAGTATGCAGCACGTGGTTAAGAGATACAGGCCTAAGGGTAGGGCCACTTCAGTAAAACCCAGAGTTACTTCAGTAAGGCCTATGATGCATGCAGCAAAGCACAGGGGTGACTCAGCAAAACCCATAGCAAACCTCACAGTCAGCTGTCATACTTGTGGTGGTAATCATGAGCCCAAACAAGGCAAGTGCTTAGCTTTTGGTCAGCAGTCACTCTTGCAATAAGTGGAATCATTTCAAAAGGTTTTGTAAATCAAATAAGGCACATTCTTTTATTAAAAGAGGGCATTCCAAGAGGCAAGTTGATAATTAAAAAGCTGCGACCCTGCTTTTTATGTTGATGTTGTATCTGTGCTTGATGAAACAATCAGTGCAGTAAATTTGTGGGCAAAGAACAAAATATCATGAAAAGCAGTCCGTAGAGCAAAGCAATGATGAAATCTCAAAGAAATCCAAAAAATGTATCTTCGTTGTTCAAGTAACAATGAGCTTGCCAGTCACTTCAAGTTGAAAAAACACAGGTTTATTTAGATAAAAAATGGTAAGCGCTTTCGCTATTGTAGCTTCTTCAGACCAAATACAATTAAATAAAAGTTGCAGCCATATTTATCCAAAAAAGGGCGCCAATCACATTGAAATTTAAAGAGACATGACTTAAAAAGACATAACTTAAAAAATCATAAAACATTTCAAAGCCACAAAGAATTATGTATAAAAGGCAATATGATATACTGCATCTTAACAATGCTTAAATCTAAATAATGACAGATCATCATTTGATTGTAAACTTGTGACTTATTTAAAAACTCTAATCCTTCTTGATTTTAACAGGGGACGTAGAGGGACCTTGCCATTGATGCCTGGTGGTACGTCAGCCCTGAATTTGATAATCCAGTTTATCTCACGGGTCTCAGTGTAATTCTCAACATCCCCCCTTCTGTGACTTCTGGATATGTGTTCAAGTATCCTGAATTTGAATTTGTGATCACTGCCATGTTCACTGGTATGTTTGGCAAGTGCATTGGTCAAAGTGCCTTTCCTAATATGATAGGCATGCTCACGTATTCTGTCTCTGAGTGTCCGATTCGTTTTGCCTACATAAAAGGCTGGACATAATACGCATGATGCCAAATATACTATGTCCTTGGACTGGCAATTGCCCGCCACACATATCTTGAAACTGCCTTTACCATAGGGATATTTGAAAATGGGATCACACAAGATATAATTACAAAAATTACATCTATTGCACGGAACCATGTATCTATCATCAGAAGGTGTAGTGATGGTATTGTTGTTGGGATAACATAGCAGTTGTTTGAGGTTCTTTTTGTTCCTATGAACAAACTTGGGTCCCTCACCTACTAATCTATTGATGGATGGGTCCACGGATAGGACATGCCAATGTCTGATATAGATGTCCTTGAGAGTACAGACATCACTGGTGTAATAAAGAGGAAATGAAACCTTGACATTCGATGTCATATGATCTATGTTAGATGAAATTGCAACAGTTCCTGTATAAAAGCTGGATGCACCTTCTGAAAAATATGGCATGGCCCTGTTGTTCCTAAGGGTGGTAATGGATTCCATCCCTTTGCCAATATCCCTGTCATGATAACCTCGTTCCCTAAGCCTGGCACCCAAGTCTTCCAACCCCATATCAAAATTGGTGTCAATGGGTGTGTACCTGGAGAGTCTCATAGATTGTCCCCGGACAATGTTTTCATATACATACCCGGGGTGCATGCTAGTACGATGTAACAGCATATTCTTATGACTATCTTTCCTATATAGACCTGTGTTCACTATACCTCCATTCATCTTCTCCACGTATATATCTAGGAATGGAATCTTGGTGTCTGACCATTCCATTGTGAATTTAAGAAACCAGAGGGACTCATTTAACTGTCCTAGGAACTCATTCAGGGTTGGCAACGTACCTGTCCAAACAAAAAACAGGTCATCGACAAACCGCCTGTAGAATGGTACATAAGACGTATATAATGAGTGTCTAAACAATTTTGCCCAAACCATTTTTTCTGAGTATGCTGACATTTTTTTCAGATAAACTAGGCAAGCTACCAGTTGTGAACTCTATGAATTTAGACCCAGAGGTCAGCCCAGTTATCAGACCAACATGAAAAGTTCCAGTAGCTATGCAGAACAGAGGCAAATCTTAGCTAGACAAAATGGTCGACATATCCAGACCGAAACTGATCACCAACCTTTAGTTAATATTTTGAGAAAGCCTATGCATCCAGCTCCTGCCACATTGCAATGTATGATGCTCAATTTGCAAAAGTACAATTTCAGTCTTATTTACACAAAATTAAAACTTCTTTATCCTGCTGATACCTTGTCCAGATCACCCAGAAAAAAACACAGAACAGCATAACAATGAGCAACTTGATTTTGACATCATGGAAGTGATACATTTTTCTTCCACATGTCTTGATGAGTTCATAACTCACACAGTTTCAAATCCAGTTCTCCAGAATATCAACCACTTTATCAGGCAATCTTGTTTACCAGTAGAAGTGCAGCAGTATTTTTCATTTAGAGATAGGATTTTGTTAGACAATGGTATCATCATGAAAGGTCCTAAAGTGATTGTTCCAAAATCCTTGCAACAAGAGTACATTAAGATTTTGCATTGTGGTGGCCCAGGAACTGACTCTACCAAAAGAAGGGTGAATGGTCTATGTCAAGAGATATTGAGAAATTACTTTCATTTTGTTCAGTCTGTAATAGTACAAAGCTGCATCAACAAAAATAACCGCTTCAGTTAAGCCAGATTCCTGAACTATCTTTGTCGACAGTAGCCACAGATATTTTTGAGTGGAATGGTCAACATTACTTGGTGTTAGTAGGCTCTTATTCAAATTGGTTCGAGTTTGACCTTCTTTCCAACCTAACTTCCAGTACTGTCATTATTAAGATGAAGCATCATTTTTCTGTCCGTGGTAGTCCACACAGAGTTATTTCTGGCAATGGTGAACAGTTTACAAGTCAGCAGTTCAAGAAATTTGCAGAAACATGGAACTTTGTTCATGTTATGGGTAGTCCTGAATACCCTCAGTCAAATGGCTTGGCTGAACGTGCAGTTTAAAGTGCTAAACAACTGTTAGAGAAATCCAGATGTGACAATACCGATGTTTTTCTCAGCTTGTTAAATCTCAGAAACTTTCCTCGTGATAATCATCTTGGTTCACTTGCCGAGACACTTATGTCGAGACAAACCAGAACCACACTACCAATTAGTGGTAATTTATTGGTTCCATGTGCTAAAATCCACAAAGCAGTGAAAGCCCAACTATTGAAGAAGTGTTTGTCACAGAAGTCTTACTATGATAAAACCAGCAAACCGTTCAGTTCATTGAAAAAAGGGGGGATAGTGAGGATGCAGACGTCAAAAGATTTTCATCTCATCAGATTTGTGAAAAGTTTATATCAAGAGCCGAGATAATCGTACAATGTGGAATCACAAGGAATGGAATTCATACAAAATCAGAAGCATTTGTTACCAGTGACAGAACCAGTGTTACAGCATCTTACCTGTGACAAAGACTAATTCTCAGAGTGAGTTGTCCAATGTTCCTGTTCCAGAGGACATTCCATCAGCAATTCCTGTTCCTGAGAAGATCCCTGAGAATCCCCAAGCAGAACATTCCCCAGTGACTGTCCCTGTTGCTAAACCCAATCCTAACTATTATGCTATGAGATCAGGTCGCATCTTGAAACCTAGTTCCTGATACACAGCAGCCTGGACATGACTGTTGCTTTCTTTATTAATGTCTGTATAATTGCATGCCTATTCAAATGCCATTGTTTATTTTAGACAGCTCAGTAAAGAGGAAGGATGTAGATCAGAGTGCATGATATACCTTTAAGAAGCATTCCAGTCAGTGGGCATATGCATATAAGTACTGAGCATGTGCAAGCAAGAGTGCCATTTTGAGTGAGCAGCCAGAGTGAGAGCATGCATGTATGTAGTCAGTCAGTTAGTTTGTTTGTTTAATGTGCCTGCCATCCATCCTGATGTATTTGTATACAACAAACTACTTAAATGAACAGCAAAGCCTCATCATCTTCTTAATGCACATAAGATGAGTGTCAGTTTTAGCATCTTTATCTCATGATATTTTATTGTGCTTGATGTGCTTGTTTTCTTGGACTGGTGCAGTGCAGAGATGATTTGGTTACTGTTTTTTTTTTTTTGTTTGTTTTTTTTGTTTTTTCTGTACTTTGGGCTCTTTCTTTCTTGATACTTGATAAAGCATCTGATTTAAATACATGCCATTCCCCAGGAAGTGCATATTTTCCATTTTAAGCTCATCTCAGCAGCTTTGACAGTAATGTCACAATGTTCACACTGCCATTTCTGATGCTCTGGCAATGTTAGTTGCAAGATGCAACATAGATTTGTTGTGACATGTACATCTAGTATTCTAAACTAATACTTTAATACAGTCAAGGTGCTAGAGATCCAATAGAGAGGAAGATCAAACAACCAGAGGTCAGAAGATCAAACAACCAGAGGTCAGAAGATCAAGCAACCAGGGGTCAGTTTTCCATTCCTGGAAACAGTGTGTGTTTTTCCTTTTCCATTGAGACATAGCATGAGAGACAGCAGCATAGGGCCCTAATTAAATAGACCAACACTACTGATAAAGATGAACTAGTTCTAAAGAGTGTTTTAAGCACTATTAAAGACCTAGCTCAGGACAATCGGTATCTAATTAAAAGGTTCCATTGTCTATAGGGATCTGTTAGCTAATTCCAAGTCTGCATCTTCTTCTGTCCCATACCCTTCTTCCTTTTGCTTTCTGGTCTGCTTTGTCTGTTATCAGCCTTAACAATAATTATAATCAGTACCTACATTTATGATCATATACTTCATGTGTCCTCCATTTATAAATCTATTTCTCTTTTTTTATACCTTTACATTTCTCACTCACTTCTATGTAAATTATATGGATCAATAATGATGGCAGCCATTTTCCAGTAGATATCCTGAGTCTGGCTACTTATGCTCTTCACTGAGACATGTATAATTACAGTACTTTAGACATGTGAGCATTGCAATTCATTTAGTCTTACTGTATTGTATAGTATTGTGTGTGCGCGTGTGCGCGCATGTGCACGCATGTGTGTGTGTGTGTGTGTGTGTGTGTGTGTGTGTGTGTGTGTGTGTGTGTGTGTGTGTGTGTGTGTGTGTGTGTGTGTGCGTGTATGTGTGTGTGTCTGTCTGTGCTGGCAGTATTCCTGTATTGACTTTTTTCCTCTTTTATTAGCACTATAGGGCATCTCTGGTGTGAGTATGTATAAATTGTGGGTTTATGTCTTTTGAGTTATGCTTTTTAAATTGTAATATTCTGGAAGGCATCACTCACATTCTGGTGACTTGATCAAATATAACAAAACCCTGGACACCACCATGGCATAGGGCAATAAAGCCACAACTGTGGACTAAGCAATTTGTGTTTGATTAATACAACAGGAATTTGAGGTGCTGGCAAACAGGGATGGAAGTGCCTGTCCCAGGAGGGCATTTGTCTAGACACACACTGAAGGGAGATGTGGCTCATAGAGTGGAAAAGCCCCTGGATAGAGTAGATGAATGCAAGGGAAGAGAATGGAGATAACAGTGACAGTGCCTTCAGTCTTTCCATGTAGCTTATGTTTTGGAGGCCCTGAATTTACTTGATGAGAAACTTCTGTGGTCTCTCCAGCTGCTGCAGGTGCCTGGTGAGGTACATGCAAAAACGGACCATTGTACTCTATTCATGGCCTGATGAGGGTCGAGTACAGTGGACTTATAACATCCTTACTCTTGGATGCGATGCCCTTACTTATGAAATATGTGCAATGTAGAAGGTTTTCCTTACCACTGTGGACACATGGTGATTGAAGTTTAGATTGCTATCAGCCTGTGTTTCCAAATCTTGCACTACTGAATTTGAGCTTAGGGGGGGTGCTGTCAATATTGTAATTTGCAGGGACTTCCTCTTTGCCACAGGGGATAATAATGCACTTTTTTGCATTTAGATTTAGTCTGTGGCTTTGGCACCAGTCATTTGTCTGTGTTAGCCCTTTTTGTAATATGTTAACCGTGTTTGCTGATTCAATGATTGCACCCAGTTTGCAATTATCAGCAAACTTGGTAAACCACAGGCCATCTACTTTCATCTGCACTTCCAGTAAATAGATTCCAAACAATAGGGGGCTCAGCACAGTTCCTTGTGGTAAGCCACTGGTCTACTGGTAGAACTGGAATCCCCAACTTTGACAGCATGCATTCTGTCAGTGAGCCAGTTGGCTACCCATCTAGTGATGTATGGGTTAACCCTCAGATGGGAGAGTTTCTCAATGATATCTGAGTGGGGGGTTGTGTCAAAAGCCTTGGCTAAGTCAAGATTGGAAGTATGTACTTTTTTTCCTTCATCCAGAGCTTTGTTGACATTCTCAAAGAAGTCCACCAGGTTCAGTAATTGATCTATCCTTAACAAAGCCAAACTGGTTCAGATCAATAGTTTGAAGGTCACCTATCTCCTTGTTGATAAGGTCCATGATGATTCTTTCCATGACATTGAAGATAAGGCTGATTAGGCTTATGGGTCTATAGTTCCCAGGGTTGGTTGATGCCCCCTTTGTGCAAGGGGATTACTATTGCTGTTTTCCACTCTGCTGGAACAAAGTCAGTGCTCAGGCTAACGTTAAAGAGAGTACCAAATGGTTCTGCTAGGCCTTGTTTTAGATTGTTTAGTAAGCATCCTGGGATGTTATCTGTTCCCATATAGGCCATGTTTTTGCCATTAGTGAGTGCTACTGTGACCTGCTCTTTGAAGATACTAGGCAGAGGACTGGTGTCAGGTATGCTTTGGGGTATGACTTGTAGGGACAGGGGAGTGAAGTTTGCACCAACTCTGTCAGCTACCAGGTTGGCAATTTCCTCAGGTTTAGTATGAGAGGTACTGTCCACTATAAGTTCAGCACATAGTTGGGCATTCCCTTTTAGATTTTGGACATCATCTGCCTAGAAACTGTTGGCCATTTTGGGTCAATTCCAAACTCCTTGATCCCCCTCTCTTAAAACCCGATTGCCTCGTGGTTTTGGTGTCTTTTCAGACTTGTTGGCTGTTGGTGAAGCACCCACCAAGAGGAGAAAATGCTGAGAGAATAAAGGAGCCACTTTTGAGATTTTAAGTATTTTTCTTCAGATTATTTGTTAAGATTTCTGCATTGCCGCCTACTTTTTGGCATTTTCCAGCTTGCTAATCTTGTTATCTGTATTAGAAACTGTATTTAGAACACATCTAGAGCCTGTTTACTGCATTTCCTGTGTTGCACTTATTTTAAAATCGTTTTTTTCTTAAAACTTGCATTTTACCTGTCTCTGGCCTAGCACTCAAGTGTGTGGTCATTTATTGCACTGTTCTAACTTGTTGCTACTTGTGAATCTCTGCTATCTTTCAACAAAACAAAACAAAAAAAAATCATGCTTTTTTTCCCACTTTCTGAAATTTAAAAAAAGTTTAGTTACAGATTTGCTGTTCTGAACTGTTTGTAAGTTTCTTGGAGGCCATTGCTTGCTTGGACTAAAGGGAAGTCTCTGTGTTCATCAGTGGCAGTGGTAAACACTGAACAGCCTGCCTGCCCCTGTGGGAGTGGTTACTGCCTAGAAACTGTAGTTTTATTGGCCATTTTGGGTCAATTCCAAACTCCTTGATCCTCCTCTATAAAAACCCGATTGCTTCGTGGTTTTGACGTCTTTTCAGACTTGTTGGCTGTTGGTGAAGCAGCCACCAAGAGGAGAAAATGCTGAGAGAAGAAAGGAGCCACTTTTGAGATTTTAAGTATTTTTCTTCAGATTATTTGTTAAGATTTCTGCATTGCCGCCAACTTTTTGGCTTTTTCCAGCTTGCTAAACTTGTTATCTGTATTAGAAACTGTATTTAGAACACATCTAGAGCCTGTTTACTGCATTTCCTGTGTTGCACTTATTTTAAAATCGTTTTTTTCTTAAAACTTGCATTTTACCTGTCTCTGGCCTAGCACTCAAGTGTGGGGTCATTTATTGCACTGTTCTAACTTGTTGCTACTTGTGTATCTCTGCTATCTTTAAACAAAACAAAAAAAACCCAAAAAAAATCTTGCTTTTTCCCACTTTCTGAAATTTAAAAAAAGTTCAGTTACAGATTTGCTGTTCTGGGAGGGCGGCCTAATGGTTAAGGTGATTGCCTTACAAACACAAGGTGCAGGTTTTGAGTCTCACAAGGGATGCTTGGCTAAGCTTAAAATGGCTCGCAAGGGCAGTTAGCTTAGTACGAACCTATGAACTGTTTGTAAGTTTCTTGGAGGCCATTGCTTGCTTGGACTAAAGGGAAGTCTCTGTGTTCATCAGTGGCAGTGGTAAACACTGAATACCCTGCCTGCCCCTGTGGGAGTGGTTACTGCCTAGAAACTGTAGTTTTATTGGCCATTTTGGGTCAATTCCAAACTCCTTGATCCCCCTCTCAAAACCCCCTTTTTGCGCGTTTTTGCGCATAGCTCAGCATCGGGCAGCGCCACTTAATCATGTTTAACTATTCCCGGCTCCACAAAGTATGCTCTTCACTTTTTCCCTTAGAACTGTTCCAAATCTCAAATTAAGCACTCTATTTTCCTTCTAAAACCCAGCAGTAGCTAGGATAAGTGTCTTATAAGTAAGCACTAATAAACTAAAGCACTACACCCTCTTATACTCCCTTTAAGTACTTGGATCCCTATTGGTCCTTTTGGATCAAGTCAAAAAGTAATTCCTTATACTACTCTGGCATGTCCAAAAGTCAGTTTCAGGTTTACTCTCCAGTCCAGCTGGTGAATATGGGAATCTTGAGGCAATGTTACAACTGCCTTATGTACACAGACCACCCTCTCCTCTTCCCAACAAGCTCAAATATATGTGAGAGATGCAACTATATAGCCAAACTGGAGGCTGAGCTCTCTCAACATAGTACTGGCACGGTCAGTCTGGAGGAGAAGGTAATCACACACACCACAAATCCAGTCCCACATAGACCTATCGCAACAGCAAACCAAACACATAAACACACAAAAACATACTCGGAGGCTCTAAATAAAAATCTGCCCAAGCAACAGAGACCTCCAAAGCAGACATCCAAGCAACTGCTACCCCACAACAATACCCACGTATCACATAGTTCACAAAGTCAGTGTGCTACACAGTCACATGCCTTAAGGCTAAACAACACATCTAATACACTTGTAATAGGTGACTCTATTGTCAGACACAATGATGTCCCTCTCACTAGGCTGAACAAGGAGAAGGTCACTGTAAGCTGCCTGTTGGGTGCCAGGATCTGCCACATAACACAAGCACTCAGGTCACTCCAAAGCAAGAACAAATATGACTCTGTCATTGTCCATGCTGGTGTGAATGACCTGAGACTTACCTCCCTGGATTACATGAAAAGAGACATAGAGGAGCTCTTTGATCATGTGGCCCAGGCTGGTATGACCCTGACCTTGAGTAGCATCTTACCCTCACCAAGAATGATACCACAGTATAAAGACAAAAATGATTAATTTCAACAACTGGCTAAAGTATTGGTGTCACTCAAAGGGGATCCAGTGTCTGTCAGCCTGGGATGACATGCTTGACAAGCCACATTGCTTCGCTAGGGATGGCTTGCACCTGTCACCCCTGGGTTTTTTGAATACTGGACAAGGCTCTTGCCACCCCCACACAGCCTTTTTTAGGCAAGGCTCAAAAGACAAACTTACCTCCTTAGACAGCACAAGGAAAAAGAAATTAAGGGTAATGCTGCTCAACGCCAGAAGTCTAAACCTCAAGATGCATGCGCTCGAAGCTCTCCTCAGTATGGAGAATATCGATATCTGTGCAGTAACAGAAACCTGTTTCAAGGCTCCCGAGAGCACCCCAACACTACCAAGCTATACCTCATACCATGCTTTTCGGCCCCAAAACTCGGACCGAACCTCAAGAGGAGGGGGAGTATCCATATTCATCAAAGATACCCATATCTCCAGGCTAGTGGCACTGCACGAAGCATCTGAGAGCATCCATGTGCAACTAACAGTGGGCAAAACTGCCTTCCAGTTTGTAGCCTGCTACAGACCACCCTCCCAAACTCAGGAACCCCACTCGGCTTTCCTGAAGACACTGGAGAATATGAAGGTCTCTCCAAACACCATTATATTGGGAGACTTTAACTACCCAAACATAGACTGGGAGCACTACTCAAGCCCCAACACCCTAGCCCAATGGTTCCTAGAATTTATAAACCCAAATGCTATGGAACAACTGGTCACCACTCCCACAAGAGGGGAAAACATATTGTACCTGATCATCACTAACATGGGGACTCTATGTTCCATACCAGAGGTATACCCCTCATTGGTAAGATCTGACCATAAATTAATCACTATGGACATCCATATCCCGTCCCCACCCCCAGCAAAGGAAACCACGGTTAAAAACTTCTCAAAAGCAAACTTCCCACTTCTCAAAACCGAGGCGGAATCCTTCAAAGCCCCAGGGCCAGTGGAAAATACGGCCCAAACCACAGAATCCTTTGCAAACAGATTCTATGGATACCTACAGGAATGCATGGATCGTGCTATCCCAAATAAAACCAATACACACTCCTTCAGAGGCAGGAGACCTGTCTGGTGGACCACAGCCATAAATAAGCTGTACAACAGAAGGACGAAGCTACTACATGATAGAGCAAAATCCCTGAAAGGGAAGGCAACTCTGATCAGTACTAGTAAGAAACTATGATCCCGCATAAATCATCTAAGGCTAGCTTCAAAAGAAAAATTGCACAAGACGCTAAAGATAATCACAAGGCTTTCTTTAGTTATGTCAGAAAGCTGGGTGGAAACTCCCAGATATGCTCTGAGTTAATGCAAAATGGCAAAAAATACACTGAACCCACAGACATTGCCAACATCCTGGCAGACAGGTTCGGTGCAAACTTCTCCCCTCCTACCCCCCAAATGAGCAAATGACTATCCTAACAGAGAGTAGCCTCCCTGACATCACAGATGCACAGGTGAGAGCTGCCCTCTCCAAAGCAAAAAACACAGCATCAATGGGACCGGACGGTGTCCCAGGCTGCGTTTTACATGAGCTCCAAGAAGAACTGAACCCTCACTTAAAATCACTGTTCAGTCTCAGCCTTACAACAGGATATGTACCCAAAGAATGGCGTACAGCAACAGTGGTCCCACTCCATAAAGGTGGTGGCACAACGGACCCCAGAAACTATCGCCCTATAAGCCTAACTAGCCTGGTCTGCAAAGCTATGGAGCGTATCATCATGGAACACATAAACAAAGACATTGGGAACCTCCAAACACTGGATCCTACCCAATTCAGCTTCATTAAGGGCAGATCTTGCCTCTTGAACCTGGTCAATTTCTTTGAAACAGTCACCAAGGCCATAGACGAAGGGAAGGTAGCCACACAGCCTACCTTGACCTTGCAAAAGCCTTCGACACAATACCCCACTCAGGCATCATAAATAAGCTCACCAGCTTAAATATCAACCCCTATGTCACAAGATGGGTTGCAAACTGGCTTAGGGATAAAACCCACATGGTCAGCATTGCAGGTGCCATGTCAGACTCTAAACCAGTTACAAGTGGCATCCCACAAGGCTCAGTCCTGGAACCTCTCTTGTTCGGTATATATTTCTCTGAGGTACAGGCTAACACAGGAGGACTATGGCTGACAAAGTTTGCAGATGACTGCAAACTGGGGGCCATAATCGACTTGCCAGCTGACATAAGCATCCTCCAAAAAGGTCTCACAGAGACAGATAACTGGTGCCAGAGCCATGGCCTAAAGCTAAATGCCAAAAAGTGCATAGTCATCCACTTTGGGAAAAACAAAGTGCCCACAAATTACCACATAGGTGGTAATCCATTAAGTAAGGAAGAAGTAATTAGGGATTTGGGGACCCAAGTAGATTGCAATCTCTCCTTTGACAATCACATTGCCAAAGTAGTTAGAAAGACATTCTATATAGCCCACCTTATCATGAAGGGGTTCACATCTAGATCAAGAGAGGTCATTGTGCCCCTCTACTCATCACTCATCAGGCCCATAATTGAATACAATGCCCCATTTGGGATGTACCTTACCCGATACCTGCTACAACTAGAAAGACCCCAAAAGCACCTCACCAAGAGGCTCAAGGGACTCAAACAGATGCCCTACGCAGTTAGGCTAAAGAAACTCCAGTGCTACTCAGTTGCTTACTGCCTACTCAGAGGCGATCTGTGCCTGACGTATAAAGCCATGTCCAACCCAGAATTAATGGACATGCTCCACCTCAAGAAATCCAAATCCATCAGAACTACACGCTCCAGTGACTTAAACCTCAGCACAGAAATAAATAGAACATGCTGGAGGGACAGATTCATATCCCAGAGGCTCCCCTCACTCTGGAACAAAATGCCAATCCATGTCAGACAGAGCCCCTCAATGACCCTCTTCAAGAAGAATCTTGACGTTTGGATGGGAGATCATAAATTTATCCCTGGGATCTCTTCTGTGTCTCTGCTAGACAGAGGCATGGTAAACTAACCTTAAATGGGCTATCTTCTGTGACCTACAATACAGATGCACAGTAAACTAATCTAAGAAGGGTGGTGAAAGCCAAACACACTCTGGCTAGGCTTTTAAATGCCCTAGGGCAGATAGCCTAGTATCAGCCTATGAACCTATGACATATCTATATAATACCTTATGATTATTCTTAACTAGGGATGCTAATTTAGCTTCATAACTAGCTTTAGAGGACTTTACAAGATATCTGGTTTACTTGCTCCAGCTGTGGGGGTATTCTTCTTCTGCTGAGTAACTTCCCTCTTGTTTTTAGACATCAGTTTCTTCCTTTTCTTATATAACCTATTTAAAATTGGAGTCCACCAGGGTGGCCTGTTTTTTCGGGAGGACCTGGTTTTGATCTGGTCAGGTACACCTGAGTCTATACAGTTGTTTACGTGGTTATACAGGAATTCGTGTACTCCTCTGCATAGGACTCATTGTTGGCTGTGTTCACAGGGGGGGTTGAAACGTTTTATATCATCACCTAGTAGGCTGTAGTTTGCCTTGGAGAACATTTTCAGGTTTTTTTTTTAATGTGGGGGTGTCGGGTCTGGTTGTTACTTCAAATGAGACAGATTTATGGTCTGACTTTAGCAGGATGGACATTGGACAGGGGGTAGTGCAGTGACCCCCCCCAATGTTGATGAGTACTATGTCTATTTGAGCCCCTTGTGGGGGTGCAGACTAGCTGTTCTAAAGCATTTGTATTGATAAAGTTCAGGAACTTCAGGGTGAGCATGTTTGTGCTCATGTATATTGCTCAGTTGATGGAAGGACAGTTGAAATCGCCCATAACCAGAGTGTTTGGCTGTATAGTGAGTAACTCTAGTAAGTCCAGTTAGGAGGTGTGCTTCCCTTGGTTCATGGTGGGGGATCTGTAGCTAGCAATGATGTGGTTGGATGCTTTACCTATAGTAAGCTGGACCTGGATTAGTTCAAGAAAGTCATACTATTTAACCAGTCTTGAGGTCTATTTGGCTTTAATGAAGGGGTCTGAATGTGTGGAAGGTATTGTAGCTTTGCACATCCGGTGCACTGTCTGCGGCCTTGAACCATGTATCAATGACTACACAGATGTCAGCATCTTCCAAGGTCAAGAGTGCTTTCAGGGAGTGCAGTTTCCTGTTTAAGATCCTAGCATTAAGCAGCATGACCTTGAGTTTGTCTGGAGTGGATTTTTTTTTTTTATATTGGAAATGTTGTTGTTTTGACATTGCCTAAAATAGCCACTATGGGGGAGGCAAGCATCTTTGCCAGTATCTGAAAGCCTAGAGGAGACAGGTGAAGACCATCTCTGGCAAAGTAGCGTGGTCTGTCAACCATGTCTTCCCAGGCTGACAGATACTGGATCCCCTGGATTGACACCAGAAGCTAAGCCAATTGTTGAAGTCAATCAGTTTTTGTCCATATTGTGGCATAATCCTGGTTGAAGGTAGAATGCTACTTAGGGCTAAGGACATACCTGCCTGGGACACATAATCTGAGAGTTCAGTCATCTCTGTCTTCATATAGTTCAAAGAGTTATGTCTCAAGTCATTCACCCCAGCATGCAGTATAACAGTCATAGTGGTAACTGTTGTTGAGTAACTTGAGTGCATGCATGATTTGATGGATCCTGGCACCTGACAAGCAGATGACCGTGACCTTCTCCTTGACCAGCCTGTTGAGGGTGACATCTGTGTGTCTCATTATGAAGTCGCCTATGACCAGGACATTTGGTCTTGAGGTGTTTTGCTTTACCTGCTTATTTGCTGAGACACAGGTGTGTGTGTTGTTATGTGTAGTGGATTCTATTTGCTTTGCAGTGTGTGAAGGTGGTTTGTGCTTGGGAGGTCTCTGATCTTTTGGAAGACTTCTATTAAGTACCTCCGCATATGAGGGTTTATGTGTTGTGACCTTGTTTTGTGTGAGAGGTGACCATAATGCTCAACCTCTTAATATACAAAATGTGGACAGAGCCAAAGATAATGGATGGACAAAGGCCCAAAAATAGGGGCTAATTTTAAATATTGTTCATATAAACTTAAAAAGTTACTAGAATAAAAGGTTTTGTGTTACCATGCATTTTCTGAAGGATGTGAAGTCTGAAACTTAAATATCTATCATAATTTAGTGGATCTAGTCCTCAGTGATTTTCCAGAAAATCTCATGTTTTATGAAGATCAGACCAAAAATATGCGGAAAAATCTGGACATTCTGCAAAAATCTGGACATTTGAGAGTTATGGAGGTGATGTGGGTGTGCTAACAACCTGTTTGATGTCCAGTTTATTGTTATGTGAGAGAACTACTTCCAAATTCATAGTGCAATTACATCTCTCACATATTGCATTTGTTTGTTTTAGGAGGAATTACTACATTGTCTCAGGATGCCCATGTTAATCAGGCTTGCCGGAGAAATGGTTGGAAACTGACCATCCATTATGGCAGGTTTTTACTGTAACTACTATTGGGGAGTGGGCTAGTTTGACCAGATTTTGCTCTGTGATTAACAAAGGGGCTTATTCTATTGAAAGTGAGGGGTGAAAACTGTGGTAATATGTCTCAGTGTGCAACTAAGTTTCCCACAATGCAGCAGGGAAGCTTGGGAGGGTTCACTAACAGATGTCTAGGAGAAAGTTGTGCTTCAAGGCATTTGCATCCATACAGGGCACCAGTGAAATCCGTTGAGTGATGTGCAGTTATGTTCAAATATGAGGTTTAAATACAGGTGAAATTAAACACTTTTCAGCTAAACTATTAATGGGAAAGCACATAATGAGCTTTCCTCCAGTAGTCTCCAACTCAGATAAGGCTCAGACTACACACTTCTGCCACAGGGATGTAGGCAGGGCCCTCCTAATGTTAAATGGATATAATAGTGCTCAAGTGTAGCAATACAGTCCAGATTCAGCAGATCTGAATCTAATCTATGTTATGTACTAGCTACGTAAGGCTTCTGATCAAATAGTTTTGTATTTCCTATAATCACAATGAACACTGAAATTAGTGGTCTAAGGTCGAACCATTACTTTTTGCTATATATTTCATGTTTTGCACTTTGAAAGTTTCTGTAGTCTCTGGCCTGCCCTTCATAGTGCATTCACACATATCTGCATGCACGGTCTATGAACAGGAATGTAACAGTGTAGGACATCCAGAGATTCAAGCACATGATATGGACTGTATAGGGCAAGTGCTAAAAAAATTGTTGGAGACAGGCACACATCCACTTTATATGCAATGCTGTAGTAGAAGGGGTATATCACTGTGCACCAGCTGGATACCCACTACTCGATACATATACAAATTAGCTACACCACATGAATAAGTCTGCTAATGCAATATATGAATGGTCATATGACATAGAAAGGTTGTCTACAGGATGGGTGGTAAATCTCCATTAAAAAGTTGTACTAGTAGAAGCAAAGCCTGTTATTCCCCAACTAGCCCTTGAAAACAAACACGCATAAACAACACACACACACACACACACACACACACACACACACACACACACACACACACACACACACACACACACACAAAGACATTAATGTTCTGAATATAGATACCAATAATATGGTACCATATCAGCACTATAACAACTCCTGCAGGTACCATATGGCTGGAAGTGCAGTAGTACAAGTCAGCACACCTCTGGTACTTGGGAGGATTCTGTACTGAGCTCTTTTATTTTCACAACGTTAACAGTTGAATAAGGGAGCAGTACCAACATTCACTGGGGATCAGGTGATTCTACACCTCTCAACTGTACCAAATTTCACAGAAAATACCAGGATTGGCTCAAAATAACAGGGTCCCATGAAATCCCAAGAGGCCCCTTTAAATATTGATTTATTTTTCAGTTTTGTTTACAGTTGTTAGCATGGTAACTGATGTCATCACACAGTGCAGGTGTGCCCTCACATCACTAATGTGCAAGGTTCGGTGCAGTGATGGGATATAATTAGCTAAAAGCAATACAACTCAATAAGCAGATGATGTACCGCTATATGTGAGCATTATGCATGACCTATAAATAAACAAAGTAAATATAACCATGGCTACACATAACTCCGCACACAACAGTGGTTGAATCTAATAATCTGAAGACAGAAGTTGTCCTATTGGGAGCACAATATAAAGAGTCACTCCTAAATCCCTGTCCAAATCAAGATCCAGGCCAAGAAGAAAGAAGGACTCAAATCACAGGATGACAAGAGACGGCCAGCCAAGGACAAGCTCAAAATTATTGGATTTGTAACTTAAGTGAGGGATAAAGACAGTAGCCCCCATGGCAACAGAATGACTTGAATATGGATAAGTCATACAGACAGCAGCTTAGCTTAATGCTGTGTAATTGTGTGTATGAAGTTGCATTACATCACTCAATTATCCCTGATTTTGCAGAATATATGCGCCAGAATTTTCCCAAATATTTTTGGGTTACAGTCAGTCTGTAATGCTAAAGATTAGAGTTTCATACATCTTACTGTTCAGGAAGTACATTGATGGAAAACCTGCTGTTCTATTAACATTATAAATGAATGACAGTGAGAGTTTAAAATTTTGTCTGTGATTAGCTTAAAACTGTATAATGTATTTATATTTGTGAATGGTTATTGTCTCACTCAGTTGTGACGGATTTGGCAGAATCTATGCGCACGATATAAACAAACAAGCGTGCATGATAAATCACATAATCTGAAAAGAGAGTGTGCATACTCAGGATCAGGCAAGTAAAACAAGAAACCATGAGCAAGGGAAAGTCTATGAACAAACAAACACTGGAGGACGACCTAGAGTTTTTTGACTGAAATCACTGAGATATTGGACATTACTTGAAATGTGATTTGCATAATCAAACAGTCATGGAAATGTTCAGCATTTAAAATTTGTAGCACAATATGGCCATGTAAGACAGTTTTAGAAATACATTGGAAGACCTCTCACTATCTTGATGCATAAATTCTGGACAAGAACAACATTAATGAGGGGACAAAGACAGAAAATTAGGTGCAACTTGCAAATACATTGTGAAAGTGAGTAAAATAGCAGTTGTGGCAGTAATACATATTTCCTGAAGGGTATGAAGACAGAAGTACAAAGGTCTGTCATTAGTGATTACCATTATCAGGGATATAACAGGCAGCCACAAATGTCAGGTGGAAAAGCAAATAACTATGATGCAAAAAATGGACAAGATATGAATTTCAGGACAGGTGAGAAGTATGTAAAGGGAGATGCGGGATAGGCCAGTAAACCTGTAGTGTGATTCAACAACACGTACATACCCAACAACAATGGAGTGGGAGCCGTGCTCCCAAAATATACTATAAAGGTGGGTTAGAAATGGAAGATAATTTGTCACAAAGTGGGTCAGTGCAACACTGCAGTCCAAAGTCCAGTAGATCCATGTTATAATGTCAATGTGAGACAACTGCACATGTCATAGTGCAAGGAGTAATAATTAGTAATAAGAAGAGCATCAGTGAAATGTGTCACATGTGCAGGCTGATTGCAATTAAACAGAACAAGCAAGCAAACCCAGAACTACCCACACAAGAAATTTACCATACTTATGCCTTATGGGTAGTCAGTGAAGTAACCGTGATGCAAGTCCCCCAGAACACAGCACATATCCTTCTGGACATACATTTATCACTTTCATACCCATTATTAACAGGCATCCCCCAACTGTCCACCACAACAGTGCATAAGATTACAGATAAATAAATTATGTTAAACCAAGACAGGATAGCCAGCTTTGTGGGTAATGTAGCTGATGAGACCAGTAGAAAAGACAAAATTAGGGATGACATGAACCTATACCGATTTTACCAACAGGTTTCAGACCCTTGAAGTAACATGGCATGCTATAGAAGCAATGGGAACTGAACTGAGTGTATTTACACATTGCTAGGCTATGAAGCTATGGCTATCAATCAAACAAAATGCACATAGCTAGGTTTGAAAGCCTGACTTTGTGCAAGGATGCATTCACATGGACAGAATATTAATAAGGCATGCTAAAGGAGTACTCAAGAGAGGTGGCTGCCAAATGCATTTCAAGGGAAAAGACAACCTGATATAAGGCAAACAAAATGCACTTACCTGTTTTCAAAATCATTACCTCTGCATTGATAATGGAAATTCAAGAGCATGACTATAATATGCGAAAACAGAAGGTGTTCGGAGGGATCTAGGACTATTGAACGAAGGTTCAGTAGTCCGAATCCACAATCACCGAACACACTTTAATGAAAGCGCTTTCACCGAAAAAGCGCTTTCGTTAAAGTGTGTTAAAAAAAATACATTACATTTATGTTTTTGCAGGGAGTGCCCCCCTGCACCCCCCACACCGCCCTACTTTAATATTCTCATTCCGAGGTGTCGCACTACACATATATATATATATATATATATATATATATATATATATATATATATATGTATATATATATATATATATATATATATATATATATATATATATATATATATATATATATATATATACACACACACACACAGTAAAGAGTCGATTATCAGAATGTCATTATCAGAACAGTCAGTTATCAGAACCAACCTTCTAATGTTTTCGGGTGGGAAAAATTATAAAGTCTGCATGGATGCTGGAACCATAGAGCCAGGGGGCAGGGGATTCCCCCACACATACACACACTTTTACAGCTGCAAGACCTGTCTGGAAAAATGAATGAAGTGGAGTTTCTATGGTAATGTGGATTCGCGGGCGGAAGTTAAACTTACTAAAACTAGCTGTTCTTGTACTCTTATTGCTCTGTTACAGGAGTTATGCTGCCACTGTACTGTTGGTGCTGCTGGAGCCAGAGTCATGCTGGTAAGGAGAGTTTTTTTCTTTTATTTGCAGGAGTTATGCTGCTCCCGTGTGTGTGTGTGTGTGTGTGTGTGTGTGTGTGTGTGTGTGTGTGTGTGTGTGTGTGTGTGTATGTGTGTGTGTGTGTGTAATGCCCCAGTTAGGTATATCTGGTGGTTAGTGGTACTCAGGCTCAAACAAGAGCCTGAATTCTCTACCCACACCACCACTTGTGATTCAGGGAGTTGAGTCCATAGCTCTCCACTGTCCAGATTTTCACAGAATATTTGGCTCATATTTTTGGTCTGTTCCTCTTAAAATTTGTGTTTTCTGGCAAATCAGTGATAACTGAATTCTCTAAATAATGATAGCTCTTTAAGTTTCAGTCTTCCTATCTTTCATGAAACACATGGTAACCCAAAACATTTTATTTAGCAACTTTCTAAGATTATACAAGCAATATTTAAAATGTGTTCCTGGTTTTGGGCTCTTGCCCCCAAATAAATTTTGGCTTTTTCCATATTTCTTGTGCTGTGAAGTTGAAAGATTTAGTTGATCATCAAGTGGACTTTACAAGGACCTGAAAGCTTCAGGGGAAGAGAAGTTTAATGCTACTTATGTTAAGTTGTTTGCATTGTTAGTAGCACAACAGGTAGTATACTCGCTTTTGATGCAGAAGGCTGTGGGTACTACTCCCACAGTATGTGGATGGATCACTGATATTGTACTGTGTTGTACTTTAATGAGAGTGGATGCTACAGTCCTATGAATGTCCTCTTTTGGAGGAGTTACCTAGTAACTATGAACCCATTATCAGTTTCCCATCCATTCCTATTGCAAAATTACTAGCTTATCAGTTTTTAATGTAGCAAAGGCCGTTTATTCTTCAAGGGCAACAGGCACTTTATTTGTAGATAAATGAAATATAAAGTTGTTTGCTAGAAGCAACCTCTTCATTACTTACAGATCCCTTTAATGTGGAATTATTTAGATGACTTACTTCTGCAGAGATTTTGCATATTTACTGATATTGGTGGATTGTAATGACAGAAGTTTGAGTGGCCTTTTGTGATTGAAATTTTCCAAAATGGGTAGTTTTGTCATTACTGGTCCATACATTTTGTTTCATTGCTTACTAGAGACTGTTCCAAACTACAAATTTAAAACACATTCTAACAAGTGGTGCTGTATTATACAAGGAATATAATTTAATACAATCACAAAGGTGAATCAAAGAATGTATACATGTATGCTTGCTCACAGGATGCAGGAGATCAAAAAAGGGGAAGAGATCAGTCATCAATGGTGTCCCCCAGTGTTCAGTGCTGAGACTTTTTCTGTTTGGCATATACATCTCAAAAGTAAAAGGAAATACCAAAGGGCTTGGGCCAGCTAAGTCTGAGATGACTGCAAGCTAGTAGCAGGTACTGAATCCACAAATGACTTAACCATCATGCAGGAAGGTTTGCCACAAACAATAACTGGTGCCAGAATCATGAATTGAAACTAAACTCCAAGAAATACATTATCATATCCTTTGGGAAGTCATTTACTCTAGGGAACTGCCAAATTGACAGTGCCCCCAGAGAAATGACCCAGTTGTTTGGCATTTGACATAACATTTGACCAACATGTGCCCAGAGTCATAAGAAAGGCTTTCTATATTGCACAGCTTATAAACAACTTGATTGTGACTAGATGTAGAGATGTTATTGTCGCCTTTACAAAGCCCTCGTTAGGTCAATCATTTTGTCTAATGCCCAGTTTGGCATGTATCTGTCCAGCCCCATGCAACAATTGGAATACTCGCAGAGATACCTTACTAAAAGGATACAAGTCCTAAACAATAGGTCTTACATGGACCACCTCAAAGATTTATCACTATACTCAGTACCCTACAGAGTGCTTAGAGGTGATGTGTCTGGCAAACAAGGCATATTCCGACCTAACACAAATGGACCTACTGAACATCATCAAGTCAAATGGCATCAGAAATACTCAGTCCAGATATCTAAACTGAATGTTGTGGAGAGATGGATATATACCTAGTACAGACTATCCATTCAAGTAAAACAAAGCTCATCCCTGTTCATATTCAAATGTAACTTGGATCTAAGGATGGTTAATAGAAAATGTACTCCAGGATTGCCCCTCGTGCCACTAATGGATAGAGGCAGCTCCTAAATGCTGCATCCTTTACATGGGTCCCCTCAAATTTCCTATGGTGTGATCATACACTAGGGCTAATATACAATTATCAGCCATGGGATAGGTAAGACCAATCAGGAAATGTTAATTCATGCACCAAAATGGAAATTGGCTAAGCTTAAAATGTTCTCCAAGTGAACCTATGTTGTGGTAGTAAATAGTTTTAAAAATTGCCCTTTTTAGATCACTAGGTGCCCCTGTCACCCTCCTACCCCCAGTCTTCAATAGCTTCCAGCACCTCTGATTATATGTATTTGCCTGAGCATGGTTTTTGAGCATGTATCTAGCTCATGTGTGAAAAATATTCTTTGTTGTCCATTAGAATTGCTGAATGGTTGAAAGGTGTATTCTTGCATGAGGAAAAAATAACAAGATTTTAAAAGTTTTTTACCCAGTTCAATTATATGTTTGATTATCCAAACAATCTGATTATCCAAACCACCCTAGGTCCCAATTAGTACAGATAATCAACTCTCTAGTGTATATATTTATCTTAGCATGAATTATTGCACCTCCAAAAGTGGCCTGCAGCAAAATAAGTACTTATTCCTAATTTTATTTTATTTAGTCCTTCTCTGCTCTCATGGGTGCAGACATCCTGATTCCTTTGCAAATCTAAATCTGTCCAATAATGCACTATGAGAGCCCAGATTGTGAGAAAAAGTAGCCCTACTATTTGTTCTACACTTCCATTCACTTAGAATGGAACACCTGAAAAAAAAACTGTCAAGTTTGAGAATATGCAGATCATGAGTCATTGATTAGTCTGTACTGAGTTTTACAAATATTGTTCGTAATGATGTACTGCACATTCTCTGAAAGAAGCTTGCAAAACTGTCAACAAATTACTGAGATAAAAACACTTTACAGAGAGCAGATTTGCAAGTTTCAGTTCCTGGCTAAGTACTATCTTCCCTCCTTCAATGAGCTACAGTCTCACATTTCCAGCTTGGCTAGAATCAACTAATTAGTCAACTTTGCATGACAATAGAGATCAAACAACTTCAAGCCTGGTGTGCCACTAATACTGTTTCTTTATGTGTCTCTTCATTTCTGAATAGCATTTCCCAGGAATTATTTCTAAAAAAACACACACACACATCAATCCAGAGTTTTGGCTAATCTCTCCTTTCTTGCAATGTTCACGGTAAAATATTTCAATTTGAATTGCAGTCTGGCTGGCTGCAAACAAGGTTATCTTTGCATAGTTATTCTGTTATAGCATAACCTGAGCTATGGTATTTAGGTTCATAGGTTCATAAGTTGGTACAAGGCTGTCAGCCCTAGGGCCTATACAAGCCTAGCCATAACAATTCACTGGATATTTCTTCCCACAATATTTACTTTCCTGGACCCCTGTCTAGCAGGGTGACTGACAAGATCCCCAGGGTGAATTTCCTATCTCCCATCCAGTTGTCAAGGTTCCTTTTGAAGAGGGCCAAGGAGGTGCTCTGCTTGACATGTATGGGCAGTCTATTCCAGAGTATGGGGAGTCTCTGAGTCAGGAACCTATCCCTTCAGCATGTTTTGTTCATTGTGATGACAAGGTTTAGATCCTTGGAGAGTGTGGCTGTGAGGGCTTGGGATTTCTTTAAGTGTAGCATGTCCAACAGCTCAGGGTTTGACATGGCCTTGTATGTTAAGCAAAGATCGCCTCTGAGTAGATGATATGCCACAGAGTATAGCTGGAGTTTTTTTTAGATGGTCAGCATAGGGCATCTGCTTTAGGCCTGTGATTCTTTTAATGAGGTACTTCTGCGGCCTTTCCAGCTGTTGCAGATGTCTTGTGACGTGCATACCAAATGGGGCATTGCACTCTATAATGGATCTAATGATGGATGAGTACAGTGGGACAATGACCTCCTTTTTTCTGGATGAAAAGCCCTTAGTGATGAGGTGTGCCACATAGAAGGATTTCCTGACTTGTGTGGCAATGAAGTTATCAAAGGTGAGACCACTGACCACCTGTGTCCCTAAGTCTCTCATCACACTTTCAGTGTTTAGTGTACTGCCACCTATGTGGTAATTCATGGGTACATGTTTTTTCCCAAAGGGGATAACTATACATTTCTTGAAATTAAGCTTGAGCCCATGGCTCTGGCTGGCACCAAGCATCTGTTTCTGTAAGGCCCTTTTGCAGAATATCTACATCATCTGGGGATTCAATAATGGCTCCCAATTTGCAGTCATCTGCAAACTTTGTTAGCCAGAGTCCCTTAGTGTTGGCCTGCACTTCAGAGAAGTAAATGCCAAACAAGAGTGGTCCCAGGAATGAACCCTGAGGTACTCCACTTGTCACTTGTCTGAAATTGGATTTGAAGTTGGCTACTTTGGGTTCTGTCAGTAAGCCATTTGGCAACCCATTGAGTGACGTAGGGATTTATGCCCAGCTTAGTACGTTTATCTATGATTCCAGAGGGGGGATGGTGTTGAAGGCCTTGGCGAGGTCCAGATAGGCTGTGTGGACCACCTTACTCTCGTCCACATCTCTGGAGCTTTACATAACAGTGAAAAGCCTCTGATGTGGTGATGATTGCCTTATGTAGCATATCTTACTTGTACACTTGTAGTATATCTCTCATTCTGTCAGCAACAGACTCATGGGGAAAGCTTCCAAATCACATACTTTTGAAAATAGTAATGCCACTGATCTAGTAAGCTCCCAAAATAAGACTACATGAATTAGCATTAATTTTCTGAAGAAAAAAAAGAAGTCTTTAATTGCAATGAATCTCATTAGTTGTTCAAGACAATCCAACACATTTTTCAAAAAGCATTATAGATTGTACTATGTCAGAGCAAAAGTATATGCCAAAACTAGGGACACTTGTGGGGTGATGCAATACTCCTTATCTGTTCTCCTTTGCAACTACCCCAAATCAGACAGGCATGTACATACCTCATGACAAACATCTATTGAATCAGTACAAGCCACTGTAGCAGTTATACAGTCCTCCTTACAGGTCACTCAAACAATTTTAATCTCTCCATTTCGCAAGGCATAAAATTCACACCAGACTTACAAAATCACATCTCCACAATCCACAAATACACAGCCATCCACACCTACACAACATACCAATCAACTTTGAGGCTTTTCCCACCTCTCTCCAAAACACTCCTGTAATGGGTATGGTCAATAAAAATGAATGATGGATATGGGTTGAAGTGGGAGCACCCCCATATATCAAAATTTAAAAAAGATGACTTTTGCAGCTGTAAATAACAAACGGTTTTATTTTTTGGGAAGCAGATATAAGTATACAGAAATGCACAATATAAATATATATATATATATATATATATATATATATATATATATATGTACATCAACCAGATTTGCCATATGCACCCACACAACAAATAAACTTGTGTGTGTGTGTGTGTGTGTGTGTGTGTGTGTGTGTGTGTGTGTGTGTGTGTGTGTGTGTGAGTGTGTGTGTGTATCTTGATCTATATATATATATATATATATATATATATATATATATATATATATATATATATATATATATATATATATATATATATATATATATATATATATATATATATATGTATGTATATGGATCTACTTGAAATCATTGAATTACCACAATGTCAAGATGATTGAATTACCACACTGTCGAGATGTTGTCAACGAAATTTTAAAAAGACAAACGCCCAAAACAGCAAATTTTGCCTCCAGGAAACTAACCATTTGGCCACCACTGATGAAAAGAAAATCTGAAGCAAATTAAACCCAATACAATAGGAGGCTTTGCTCCCCACATCACCCCACATTAAATATGCCAACTCCAAGATTGCACTACAGTGGAGAAAGGAGCAAATCTCACCATTGAGGTTAAGTGGTTAGTTGCTTAGAAGCGAAATTCGCCGTTCCTGGAGTTCATTCTTCTTTTACCCTTTGGCTAACATTGTCTCACTGTTATGCGAGTTGATGTTATTGTAATTCAACACTTTAAAGGGGATATATATACACATATATATATATATATATATATATATATGTATAGCGATTGAGAGAGCTCCATCTACCTATATATAGATATCTTTCTCTTGATCTTCATATATATATATATATATATATACATTACCTTTATAATCCCAAAATCCTGAAATACCGAATCTCAGAATTTCGAGACCATAAAGCTGAAAGCTCTAAATACCGAAATCCCAAAAGCGCAAATTTTGAAATCGCGAATCCTACACTAACCAGATACCACACAAATACACAAACACACACCTTCCCACCACACACAAACACTCAAACCTACACTACATACAAGAAGGGCGGCAAGCCCCCCTGCACCCCACATGTGGTGAGTTGCACCCCCCCTACTTAAATATAGTAACTCCAGGATCACACTACACAGACAAACACAAGAACACAACACCACACACCTACATTCCCCTTGCACACACATCATCGTCACAACACACACTGACGCACACTAACCGACACCGTTAAACATACATACTTACCTAAACTTCCATTCAAACACCGCAACACCAGAAGGGCTACTTCAACATCTCAAAATGTCGGGATTTTGAAATTCATGCTATTGGGGTTTCGGTATTTAGAACTTTTGACTTTATGATCTTGGGATTCTGAAATTCAGTATTTCAGAATTTTGAGATTATAGAAAGTGTTCCCATATTTGGAGATATATATATATATATATATATATATATATATATATATATATATATATATATATATAATATATATATATATATATATATATATATATATATATATATATATATATATATATATGGGTCTACTTGAAAATGCGAAATCTCGAAACGCCGACGACGAGAACACCATAAGATCAACGACGGAGAAGACTGACAGTTGGGAATCTCGACACTGAGAACCCTGACATGTAAAGGTAAGTGTGCGATAGGGATGAACGTTAGGATCAGGGTGTGGGTAAGGTAAGTGTGTGATAGCGACAGTCTGTAGGGATAGAGGTGGGTTAAGTGAGTTAGGGTTAGGGCGCGGGTCAGGTGAGTGTGCGATAGTTACAGACGTTAGGGATAGGGGCGGGTTAAGTGAGTTAGGGTTAGGGTGTGGGTTAGGTGAGTGTGCGACAGTGATGGACCTTAGGGTTAGGGTTTGGGTTAAGGTTGGTGCATAGAGAGTTTTGTACGTAAGGTTCAGTGTAGGTTTGTAAGGTTTTTGGTGTGCTTGTGTTGTGTGTGTGCTTTTTGGACAGGGGACTTGTTTTGTTTGTTGAGTGTCGGGATTGTGGTTTGTCGGGTATGTGACTTTTCGTGTTTCTGAACTTTCAGTTTTGTGGTGTCGGTGATTTCATTGTCGGTGTTTTAGCATGTCGGTGTTGTCAGGTAGACCCATATATATATATATATATATATATATATATATATATATATATATATATATATATATATATACATAGATTATATTATATATATATATATATATATATATATATATATATATATATATATATATATATATTTATAGATATATAAGTCCAATCAATACAACACCGGAATACGACAGGAGTGGAGTGTGCTGTATAAAATCCAAATTATTAAAACGCCAACAAACAGCACAATAAACACAGCCAGGATCAATCAACAAATCCAATGCGCTGTTCAATCTTTTACTTGTTTCAAAATATGTTCAAATCACAAGCAGCTACACAGTTATTGGTATATACACTCAATAACACTCATAATGGTTAAGGTGTTTACCTTACAAACACAAGGTGCAGGGTTTGATTCTCACATGGGGTAATTGGCTAAGCTAAAAATGGCCCACAAGGGCAGATAGCCTAGTACTAATCTATGAATCTATGATGATAAGCGATGAACAGCAAAGGCGTACTATCACACTTTTAACTTTCTAGAGCACAGCTTAGTAGCTCCATATCTCCATAGCACTCAAACATGCCATACGCAATATATTTTCTGTTGAAGCATATACTCGAGCCAAGCACTGAATAGTACTAAATAATCCATAAATTTATTAAAATAACAACAAAACAATAAAAGGGAAGAGCATAGGATAAGCGCTTTCGGGTCACCACCACGACCCTTCCTCAGATCCTTATAACTGATATTACATCATTTCCTTCTTTTAAAATGGCAGGTTTACACCAATTAGACAGTCTATTGCATATTAATAATATTAGTAAATCCAACAAGCAAGACAAACTGTAGAAACACAAGTATCGGATGCCAAAAAGTTTGAATTTGGAGTTAGATCTATCTTTAATAAGTTTCACATCCAAATAGTCAATATCTTCGCTGGAAAAGTGATATGTGAACCTGAGGAAATTTGTTGTATGATTAATATATTCGATAAAATCTAGAACATCTTGTTGGTCCCCTTTAAACAGGATAAAAACGTCATCTAGGAAACGAGTATAGTAACAGATATGTCGTTTCCAATCAGTTTTATCCAAGATGTAACGCTTCTCCCAGTGGGCCATAACCATATTGGCCACACTGGCGCCGCAAGGGGAGCCCATGGCTACTCCTTGTTTTTGAACATAATATTCCTTTTCAAACAAAAAGAAATTTGAAGTAAGCACAATGTCAAGGAGTTCTGTGATATTATCAATTTCAATTTTTGGAGCTTTTAATTCAGCTAAAAGCAACCCAATCCACTCTAATGCCTCCTGGTGGGGTATGGAGGTATATAAATCAGCAACATCAATGGTAAGGAAATTATAAGAATCGTCATAACTGATGTTATTAATGTTTGCTAAAAACATCCAAGAATCCTTACAGATACTAGGGATAAGCTTTATATATTTGGAAAGCAAAAAATCTATATATTTAGAACATGGATATGTTATAGAACTTCTCCCATCAACCAAGGCCTTCAGTGGTGGGTCCTTGTGATTTTTATGAACTTTCGGTATACCAAACATCACTGGGACCCTGGGTTGGGAGTTGTCCAAATATTCATACATATCCAAGTCTATCCTACCATTGATGAATAAATCTCTGAAATAACCTCTTATTTGATGAAAGCACCCATTCATGGCATTAAGGGAAGCAATTTCATAAGCAGGAGAATCTAGAACTAATAACATTCTCTGTATATAATCAGCCCTTTCAAAGATAGCCAAACCACCCCCCTTATCTGGTTTAATAACCCTAACTGGGGATTCTCGTAAGTGGTTAAGTGCTTGTACCTGCTCTTTAGTAATGTTAAATGTATTGCGTGTGGAATTACATGATCTATTCATATGTCTAATATCCAACTCGCAAGCATTTTCAAACAATTTTAGCACCACATGAATGGGAGGGTTAAAAGTACTAGATAGTTTCAAACCATTAATAACATGATCAGTAGTGTCATTAAATAACAGTTTTAGATTAAGTTTTCATACATAACATTTCAAATCTATTAGTACTTTAGCCACATCACAATATCTGCTGGGAACAAACGTGTTCCCCATTGCCAGCAGTTCAACCAACACTGGCTCAAGTTCCAAAGATGAAAAATTATAAATAGTAAAGTCACCTTTCAAATTATGCAGTATGATCGGAAACTCAGTGCTGGTTGAGCCACTCGAGGGGTCAGTTATCTGTTCCAGTTCCTGCCCCTGCCTCCCTGCTGTTGGTTGTTGCGGTTGCCTAAAAAATTTTTTTGAGGTGGTTTAGGAGCCGCATTATTAGCGTTACTGTTGCTAGAACCCATGTTCGCCCCATCTTGTTGGCCATGCTTATTGCGATTCCTATTACTCCTCCTGGGACCATTGTCATTCCCCCCTTGGTCATAATCAGTGTTGTCAATGATCTGTTCCATTTCAGCCACATTATTAATATGTGTGTTCTCTAAAGGGCTATTGCTGTCACCTTGCTTTTGTGTTGAAACCAGTTTCGGATAGGCTTTATTATGTTGGTAGGATGTCCTATCCCGAAACAGTTTTTTAGACTTATTGGTCTTTAGCTTAATCATAAAAGAATCAATACTCGAAAAAATACGAGTATAGTCAAATTTAAACATGTTGAATTTAGAATCAATCTTAATTTCTTTATCCAGTGAACTAATTTCCTGTGCGAGTTCATCAATATGAAGAGAATAATGTTTGATTATTAAATCAATTAATTGTGCGCCTTGCAATTGGAATAACACATGCAAATCCGCTAAAAATGCTGCCCCTGGTATCAAGTTGGAAGGAGAAAAGTTGTTCCTTAAACCTTTTGGAACAATGTTTTCGCTAAGGCACTGCTTGAAGTAAGCAACTTCAAGCTGGAGCTTCCTTAGCTTTAATGTTTTATTGTCCAAAACTTTTAATTTCTCATTAATGTCAGCAGTCCGGGAATTAATGGAATCAATAACTGGCACCGGCGGGTCATCAACAGAAGGTTTCAAAAAAGTAAAAAAGTCACCTGTGTTTTTTATCCATTCGGACAGTGATGGCACGCCCATGAGTGCACTTTCCTGGTTACCAAAATCCATGGAAGTGAACGATGGAGAAGAACCTGCATCTTTTTGCGAATTTGAAATAAGTAAAGAGCGCACAGGCTGAGCCGCTGGCAAGGAACACGTCCCCGTGTTTCCTGCATGCTCTACAACAATTCTGTTCCCTTTATCATTTAAATCATCTGTTAAAACGTGAAGATTCCTTTTTTCGATCAAATCCAGCCATGTATTAAGAGAATCCAATCTCTGAGACACGGCAAGTAAAGCTGGCATGTCCACATTGCCGGTTTCGTCCGACCCAAAGATGTTAGGACTAGCGGGACTTAAAGGGCTATCCGAAGCCATAAAACAAACCAGTAAATCCAACAAGCAAGACAAACTGTAGAAACACAAGTATCGGATGCCAAAAAGTCTCACAAAACCAAAAACCTTAACGCAGATTTTATTTGTAAAGAAAATTAGCGTTTTCGCTTCTCTACACAAGGAAGCTTCATCAGAGTAAACAAAATGCTCAGTAAGGCGCCAAAACTTACTGGACATTTAAATACAAGAACTGTAGGGCCTGTGCGTTTTTTCGATTGTAACTGGCATTTACCAAATGTATTAATTACACGTTTTATTGATATGGTGTTATTTTTTATATAGTATAGATTGCACTTCCTTAGGAAGTGATGTAATATGTGTGTTTCCCATGTATGTAAATGCCCAGTAAGTTTTGGCGCCTTACTGAGCATTTTGTTTACTCTGATGAAGCTTCCTTGTATAGAGAAGCGAAAACGCTAATTTTCTTTACAAATAAAATCTGCGTTAAGGTTTTTGGTTTTGTGAGACTTTTTGGCATCCGATACTTGTGTTTCTACAGCATATTAATAATATTACATCATTTCCTTCTTTTAAAATAGCAGGTTTACACCAATAAGGCAGTCTATTGCATAGTCACACCTACTCAGACAGGTGTGTCATAAGTGCCTCTTCAGTCTCTGCCTTTTCAAGGCGGGTTTCATAAAGAATGCTGCATTAAGTCCTGGTTTCTGATGTGCTCTAAGCTTTCCAATCCAAAACATTTCCTCCTGCTCAAGTCTGGTGTTAATATCACCCCCCCTTTTTGAGGCAAATACAATTTTCAAGACTCTAAACATAAAGTTGTGTCCCACATTGTCTCTAACATGTTTCACAAGTGGGTTTTTTTTGAGCTATTAAGCTGTGCTCTAGAAAGTTAAAAGTGTGATAGTATGGTTTTGCTGTTCATCGCTTATCGTCAGCTGCTTGCAGTTTGAGCATGTATACTAAGAACTGTGTAGCTGCTTGTGATTTGAACGTATTTTGAAACAAGTAAAAGTTTGAACAGCGCATTGGATTTGTTGATTGATCCTGGCCGTGTTTATTGTGCTGTTTGTTTGCTTTAATAATTTGAATTTTATACAGCACACTCCTGTCGTATTCCAGTGTTGTATTGATTGGACATATTTTGTTTCTATACGGAATCGAGGGAGGCATGGCAGAAGGACAAGCCAAATGGGCAATGGATGAATACACTTGTAATGGACATATGCGCCATGTGGTACCTCTAAGAGTAGAAGAAAGACAGTTATCAACACAAAGTAAGTCAAATCAATTTTTATTCAACAAAAGTGATAATCCATTATTGAAACTAGATTTTATGGAGGAAATGATACAGACTGAAGTGACAGAGAACGAGAGAGAGAATGTTTTCGACATGAGAAAATGTTATAGTAATGCAAGGGAGATGGAGGATGGTCTATATGAATTAAAGAGACTGCAGTGGCAACGGCAGCACTTGGAGGCATGCCTGTACTATAATATTGTGCCGAGAGGCCTTAGACTTTTATTAATGCCTACGCAAGGAAACTCTCAGGCAGAACTGTTGAAAAAATGGCAGAGTCTAAATCTAGAGCACAGCCGTAGCTATATGAAACTTTTAATAGAACACTATTTACCTAGAGAAAAAGAATTAGTGAAGAAAATAGAAGGTTTACAAGCATACTTGGAACAGGAATTTGACAGTGAAATTTGTACCTCGAAGTTAGAGGAGATATACTATAAGATCTTGTTATATGATAATAAGTTGGAACAAATAAAGACTAAGAGACTATGTTGATTTTAGGAGAGGGGATGTTTTCACTTGGTCGAGGGACTTCAATAAAGAACAGCAAATATTTAAAGAGAATGAATCATATAATAAACCACCACAGAGAGTTGCAAGAAGGTTTCTGTCTAATGTAGCTGATGGAAACAAAGATAAAATGAATAAGAACAGTGATAGCCCAAGTGATAAGAGTCATATGGACATTGTATCTACACAAAGAATAGTGCAGTCCACTGATCGGATATTGGATACCTTTAGCTCAATTCACAATATGAAAAATCAAAGAGAAGGAATGAATCCAGGAGCTGCATCTAAGAATACCATGAAAGAAAGGGGTTTGCCAGTACTCCCACTTCAAATAAAAGAAGTGAGAAACAGGAAGGAGATGAGATCATTAAGCAGAGGAAGGAAAAGAAGGAGGTCATATGTAGAGGAACGGTAGATGAAAGGAATAATGAATCTCTGGTTTTTAACCTCTCATCTTTTGAGTTGACAAGAGCACATGTTAATATTTTAAACAAGGGATTGAAATTTATACCCACGAGAGGCATGGATGATAATGAAGCAATATTAAGTCTGAGGACATTTGGGAGAGATGTTATGCTGAGAAGCATGTACAAAAACAGTAAAGCGACTGCAATTAATTTGTTTAAGAAACCAAGCAGCTTCATACCCCAAAATAATGCTGTCGTAGACACATTTATTAATGACTGTGAACAAGAAATTATTGATTACTTACAGAATAATAAAAGGAGAATATACAACACTACTAAAGAGGAAAAACAGGCTCTAAAATAGTTAGAAGAGAATGAAGAATTAACTATTAGGCCCACAGATAAAGGTGGAGGGGTTGTCTTAATGGACAATGCGAGATATAAAGAAGATGTAAGAATTCTCCTACAAGATGCTACCTGTATAAAGAGATTAGTGAGCATGAGTTAGAAAGGATTAAAATGAGAGTGAGGCTGTACCTGGAGGAAATGAAGGAGCAGAATCAGATTACAGTGGAACTATGTAGTTACTTGCAGGTTGAATATCCACTAGTGCCGATGTTCAAGTGCCTTCCGAAGATACATAAAGACCTGCAGAGACCTCCAATGAGGCCAATTGTGGCTGGAGCTGGATGGATTACAGAGCCTGCATCCATCTATGTGGAACACCACATTAAGAAAATCTTAGAGAAGACTCCAGCTGTATTAAAAGATACAAAGTTGTTTCTTGGAAAATTAAGTGAATATAATAATACAAAGAGAAATGGAGAAAAACATCTTATGGCTACTATGGACATCAAAAATCTGTTCACTAGTATCCCTAACAGCTATGGCATTACAGCATTAAGGGATTTTTTACTGAATGAAGGCACATATGGTGAAAGGCAGGTTACAGTGTTGTGTAGTCTGATGGAATTGATCTTAAATAACAATGTCTTCATGTCTGATGGAAAATTTTATATACAGCTCTGTGGTGTAGCTATGGGTACGCCATGCACCAATAGCTATGCAAATATAGTATTGGCACAATGGGAAAATAAAGTGGTTCATCAGGACAACCCTTGGAAGAATTATTTGAGGGTCTATCAAAGATTTGTAGATGATATATATATTATGTGGGAAGGAGAAGCTATGGAATTGACAAACCTTTATGCATATTTAGAAGACAGCACAAGCTTCCTTAGATTTACTATGGCATATAGCAATGCGCAAATGGATTTTTTGGATGTGCGTATTTCACAAAATTAAGAAGGCATTATAGAGACCAGCCATTACAGAAAAGAATGTTGGAAGAACAACATCTTACCAAGAAGTAGTATGCATCCAAGTTATACTCATAAAAATATAGTTAGAGGACAGTTCCTAAGAACTTCAAGGATACATTCAAATGATGCCACTATTGGTCTGGCTATGAATGATCTGTCTGAACATCTGAAGGTTAGAGGCTGTAAAGAGAAGGGGGTGTCTGAAGTGAAACAACAAGTAATTATGGAGAGATATGGCAAAGGGAAACCATTCCTAAAAGGAGTATATGAGAACATCTACGATGGTAAGAATGAACAAAAAGAAATGAGGATGACGCTTACACACAACAGACACTCAGGGAGTCTGTGAGATTGTTAAGAAAAATTGGAAAATATTAATGTCAAATGAGGAATGCAAAGGATTGGTAGGAGAAGAACCTATATTTTGTTTCAAGAATGCAAAGAATTTAAAAACAATATTATGTAAAGATAACTGCTTGGAATCATATGTCACATCAAAAAGAATTGGAACTTTTCCTTGTAGAATAAGCACAATGTGCAAATTTATATGTACTGATAGCTGCTTCGAACATCCAAATACTAAGAAGAAATATACTACTAATTCTTATGCTGACTGCACAACCAAGAACATTGTGTATTTGGCTACATGTTCTGCATGCAGCAATTTCTACATTGGAAAAACTGTGAGACAAATGAAAGAAAGAATGTCCAAACATGTTAGTGACATAAGGTTAAGGGATTATAAAAACCCACTTGTGAAACATGTTAGAGACAATGTGGGACACAACTTCATGTTTAGAGTCTTGAAAATTATATTTGTCTCAAAAAGGGGGGGGGGGTGATAACACCAGACTTGAGCAGGAGGAAATGTTTTGGATTGGAAAGCTTAGAGCACATCAGAAACCAGGACTTAATACAGCATTCCCTATGAAACCTGCCTTGAAAAGGCGGAGACTGAAGAGGCACTTATGACACACCTGTCTGAGTAGGTGTGACTATGCAGTGGACTGCCTTATTGGTGTAAACCTGCTATTTTAAAAGAAGGAAATGATGTAATATTAATATGCAATAGACTGTCTTATTGGTGTAAACCTGCCATTTTAAAAGAAGGAAATTATGTCATATCACTTATAAGTATCTGAGGAAGGGTCGTGGTGGTGACCCGAAAGCGCTTATCTTATGTTCTTCCTTTTTATTGTTTTATTATTTTAATAAATTTATGGATTATTTAGTACTAATTAGTGCTTGGCTCGCGTATATGCTTCAATAGAAAATATATTGCGTATGGCATGTCTGAGTGATATGGAGATACGGAGCTACTAAGCTGTGCTCTAGAAAGTTAAAAGTGTGATAGTACGCCTTTGCTGTTCATTGCTTATCGTCAGCTGCTTGCAGTTTGAGCGTATATACCAAGAACTGTGTAGCTGCTTGTGATTTGAACATATTTTGAAACAAGTAAAAGTTTGAACAGCGCATTGGATTTGTTGATTGATTCTGGCCATGTTTATTGTGCGCTGTTCAAACTTTTACTTGTTTTATATATATATATATATATATATATATATATATATATATATATATATAGAGAGAGAGAGAGAGAAATATATATATATTATATATATATATATATATATATATATATATATATATATATAGTGAGAGAGAGGGGGCAGTTCTTTTGGCCCAGTGCTCATTTGTCTGACCTAAAAAAAACTGTGTCTTGGTTTTACTGAACATTGGATTTGACAAACATGCAGATTCCCAATTTTGGTTATGCTGAGTATGGAGAAGTTCAAGTGCATCATATTGGTTGAACCACGTTGAAGTTTGCGTAGATAGACACCTTCATCCTTTGTCCCTTTCTGTGCAGTAGCTGGTCTAAATATGTGAAAGGCATTATAGTCTTGTTCTTCTGGTGTGCTCTCTGTGGCTTTGAACCACATTCAGTAATTGCACATATGTCTATATTCTCCAGGGTGAGTACAGCTTGCTAGAGTGGAAAGACAATATATTATATTTATTTTGTGGCATCAGCCTTGGAGAAGGCAGAATGCTGCTCACTGCTAGGCTCATACCTAGCTGGGACAAATAGTTGGAGAGCTCCATCATGTCTCTTTGAATAGTTCAGAAAGGTACATCTCGGGTAATTTATGCCCACATGGACTATGACTAAATCATACGGGTGCCTGTAGTTCAGTGACTTGAATGTGTGCATGATCTGATGGATCCTGGCTCTGACAGGCAACTGAACGTCAACCCTTTCCTTGCTCAGTGTGGTGAGTGGGACATAGATGTGTCTCACAATGGAGACTCCTATGACTCTCTTATGGGCTTAGACATTGAGACCCTGAGATGTGGCTGAATATATCATCATGGGTGTTGTGCCAATAATTTGTTTTGGAGTTTGCTGAAGGTACTTATTGTAATTTCTGTGTCTCTGGCCTGGGGAGAAAAGCTCCACAAATAAAAGAACAGAAAAGACATATACATAAGTGAAAAATTACATCATATTAGAATATACTGTAAATACATAGATTAATATAAATATCAATGCACATCTGACATGTATAATGATAGACATATACCATTGTTACAACAAGATAAATACAATGTCATGGAGCACTGAAATGTGCTGACATGATAAGTGCAACAATTCATTGCCTGCTCATAAAGTAAATGTTAGAGTAGAAAAATTGAAATGGTGGGTAAGGAGTGGCGAGGAAGAGAGGTACGAGTGAGAAAAACTCTTTTTAGAAGTAAAAATTTGGGTAGGTGTGGGAGGCAGGAGAAATTTAATGAGTAAAGGAAAAATTACAAGTAAGACAAATGAAACCAAAGAAAAGGAGAGATAGGATTTACACAGGTATTAGAGGAGAAGGAGCTGAAAGTGTAACAAGAAGAGCAACAAGTGCAAAGCCAGGAGTCAGAGATGCATTCTTTTATTTACAGATTAAATAAATGAATGTTATCTATTACCCTGATTGGTACTGAGAACATCTTTCAGACTTTTGCTACACAGTATGAGCATAGACTTCGAACACAGCTTTTGTAAAGCATACAGATGTCAAGCAGATTTTTGTCAGAAGATCAAAGGTGACACCTTGGTAAGCATTTGCCCCAAAGTCTTCCTTACTTAAGTTTACTAACTGCAGTCACACAACAGTGAAGAAAAGAAATAAGTCAGTCACTGCTTCCACTCAAACATAAAACACAACTACTCTAACACTCTGTGGATCTTACAATTTTCAATCAATCATGATTCAGTCAAATGTGATTTCAGTCAAATGAAATTGTCACTTTTGTTTGCTCCACAATGATTTAGTGAAATGTGATTCAGTCAAAAGAACTAGTACCCTATAAGAATATGTGTATTTCAGTGTGTGTATTCGAAACTCTTGTCCATTTTACTGTTTGTCTTTAAGTGTTGACATTAATGTGTGTATTTGAATTTTACAGATACCATGGTCTCTCTCTCTCTCTCTATATATATATATGTGTGTGTGTGTGTGTGTGTGTGTGTGTGTGTGTGTGTGTGTGTGTGTGTGTGTGTGTGTGTGTGTGTGTGTGTGGTGTAGTGTAAAAATACTGTAGATCAAATCTGTACTGACACCTGCTTGGGCTGGCTAAAAGAAGTAGGGATGGGAATCCTGATATGACTTCCATCAATCATTTTCATTTGCCAAAGCTATTACAGTAGAGTTGCGCAGAGAGGTGGGAAAAGCCTCAAAGCTGACTGGTATGATGTGTGGTTGTAGGTGGCTATGTATTTGTGGAGAGTGGAGGTGTACCTATCTAAGTGTGGTGTAAATGTTTGGCATTGTCAAATGGAGAGATTAAGAGCAAAATTGTGCTAAGTGTGGTCCCTAGTGATTCCATCATTGCTTGATTGAGACATATACATTGCCCTGTGTTTGTCAGTACATTGTCTGAGTGCCTTATTTGGAGTATGGTGTCATTGCTTTAGCTGCTGGTACTGTGTCATTAAGTGTCATTAAATATGTATGTGCCTGAATGATTTGGGGCAGTTGCAATGGAGAAAAGAGTAGGTGTATGGGATCACTTATCAACATACCCCATAAGTGCCCATCGTTTTGGCTTATACCTTTGCTCTGCAATGATGACAGTAGAAACTGTACTTTGTTGAAGTATTTAACAGTCTTATGTCATGTCTGTGAAGTGATGCATGTGTTACTTCCCTTGAATTGTTATGGTAGAGAATGATATTAAGAGTGATGCTATGTACACATTAACAGAATGGTAGTCATGATGGACTGATTGATATGTTCCACAGCAATGCTGCCACAGGTGAAGTCACAAAGTTACTTGGACTGTTATGTGTCTGATAAGTCACAGGCAAAGAAATTGTGCAGAATGAAAATCATAATGCTGAGGACAGAGATATTCAAAAGAATGGGGCTGGGGGATATTTACAGCTGTTACACAATGAAGTGCTACCCGTAAATTCTTCTGTACTATCCTCCAGATCACTGCATAATGCATCTTTGCCAATAAGTCTTGTGTGTATGTGTGTCAGTGACAGGTTCTTGTTATGTGTCTACAATGTGCAGGATAATAACAAGGCATACATGCAATTGATATGAACATCACATTCATCAATATCATTTTTCAGATATGTTGATGATTATACAAGTTAAGTGACACACACTGTGACACTGGGAGGGAAAATGTGAGACAATCCCACACTCAGTTACACAGAGCAGTACACCAAGTGAATAAGAATGAATTCCTCATATCAGGTATATAGTAAACTAATAAATCATATACAAGTAACAGAGGCCACTGAAATTTCATCCAATCAGAATTACTTACCACTGCACAATGCTGCCAAACTCAGTTGCATGGTTGATGGTATAGTCTTAGCACATGAGTAATTATTTTTTGAGATGTTGTCATAGGTTAATAACTAATAGTAGGCTTTGCTGCTTGATGCCAAGCTTCACACACATGCTGAGTACAAAAATAGATATTTCTAATGTTAGAACAAGAACACTCTTCCATCTACCTAGTTAACTGAATAATAACAGTGGGGAAACACCATGAGGGGATATGTATAGGAACAGTGGGGAAACACCATGAGGGGATATGTATAGGAACAGTGGGGAAACACCATGAGGGGATACGTATAGGAACAGTGGGGAAACACCATGAGGGGATACGTATAGGAACAGTGGGGAAACACCATGAGGGGATATGTATAGGAACAGTGGGGAAACACCATGAGGGGATACGTATAGGTTTTCAGAGTTGCATCCCAGTCCAGTAAGAAAACAGTCAGAATTTAGTCCTCACCGTCAGAAATGTCACCACTGTCTCCTGTCGCAGACACTTGGGGCAGTGCCAGACAGAGCAGTGATTTTACAATCCTTTATAGGATCCTCTCTTCATGCAGCTGATGCAGGCACTGAGGTCCCTCTCCATAATTTCCTCCACCAGTCCTGTCAGCTCCTGTTGGGTGAACTAATTACCTCCTCTGTTGTCACTTCTCCAGGTGGGTATCACTACACCCCCCTCCCATGGCAGAGCTACTTAACACAGATGGTGCAGGTAGTGCAGGGTTTGTGCATGTAATACTGTCAGACTGTAATCCAGAAATGCTGAGTGAATCTACTTCCACAAGTGGCATTCGTATGGTCACTTGTTGAGAGATGGTGGTCAAAGTCTCTGTGGCAAGTCTAGTTCGCTATGCCAGTGGTTGTGATGAAGCAGCCATGAATACTGCAATGCAAGGAGAGCTAAAAATAACAAAATATTAGAAAGGATAGTGAGAAAGAGGGAGGGAAGAGACATAAAAAATATTATAAATAATTAATATAAATATCACAGTGATGACAAATTTCACATACATTGTTAAGATTGTTTGCATCCAGATATAACTGTACGAGACCATAAATTACCATTGTAATAATGCTATGATATTCTTATCTCTCACATTTAATAAATATTCTACAGAAACTGTAAATCTACCATTGGTTTATGGATAAGAATTAATTAACTGTGTATTTGGCCTGATTACATGTTATTCTAAGGTATATCTACAGGTGTTCAATATTGAAATGTAAAATGCATTTCTTACATTTTCTGTGAACCCACATCCATCAGTCTTTAGCTAATAACTGACTAGTTCAAAGCTACATTAGTGAATCATACAAGTAGGTTGAGTTTGCAAATATAGAATATGCATACTTATGTATTTGTCTGACAACCTGATGTCCATGTATTTGATATCTTATTGGTAAAATCAGTGCTAGTCTGACATGGCATCAAGAATAAATGAATCCATGCTTACTGTGTCTCTGAGGTGTTGCAGTCTGTGCTGATACACGTCATATTTTTCTTCAGTCTCTGCTGAGGCTGCACATAGAAAAGCAGTAATGAAGAATTGTATGTGCTGCCATGTCGTGGTATTGTTTTGCAAAGTAATTGAGAGATACTGTTACAGTACTGAGGAGGTATGTGAGTCCTATAATATTCATCCTATCCTCTGAAGGATGATGATGATGGTGACAATATTCACCAATACATGGGATGCTAGTAGCATGGGTGACAGCTTTGACCAACTATTGCAAGCATCAGTATTGAATCCAGGCCTAGTATAGCTCCCCACGCCCCAATCCCACTGCAGTAGCCTCTGAATGTAATGTTTTATGAGAAGGTGTACAAATATCCGTGACTGCTCCACACATCCTCTTTATTTTCTAAAGGAAGTACTATTATCCCCATTCCTTGCCATATCTTTTCATCAATGCTCTCAGAAATAAATGTCAAGGAACTGGCACCTTAATCAGATCATGCATGCTACAGCCTGTGCATAATGACGGCCACTGTGGAAAACCGAGTTTGTGCAGGAGATGGCAGAGAAATGGACTATAATTATTGTATTTATTATTTCTATAGTGTCCTTTGTAGGTGAGAAAAATGGCAGAATCAGTTGGCCATGTGTGCTGGTAAGTAAACATCAATACATCCACAGCTATCTATCTATTTATCTATCTGTGTGTGAATATATATGTGTATATACATGTATATATACACATGTATCTCTCTCTCTCTCTCTCTCTATATATATATATATATATATATATATATATATATATATATATATGGTTCCCATTTATAATCTTGAAATTCTGAAATCTCAATTTCAGTATCTCAAAACTATAAAGACGAATGACTCACAATCCCGAAACCCAAAAGCATGAAACACACAATCAAGAACACACATACACCATACACTACACAACACATATGCAATTCTACCCACACCACACAAGCTATACAACCCTATACTACATGTAAGCAGGGGAGCAAGCCCCCCACATCCCCCTACTTATATATACCAACTCCAAGATTGCACAAACAGAAGAAAACAACCAAAATCACACCCAGACATTCTACAGTCCCTTGCGCGCACACACACACACACACACACACACACACACACACACACACACACACACACACGCACACACGCACACACGCACACACACACACACACACATATACAAACACCAACACATCCAACACTCACACTGACAGTTCCACCTCCCTACCCTAACCCATACGTACAACTTACAAAAACACTCACATACACTCACTCACCTTAAATTCCGGACACCATCCCAGCCAAGCACTTCATGTAACATAGCGTAAATGCATAAGTATGGATTCCAGATATTCGGATTTGTGCTTATGCACTTTCGCTATTTTGAAGTTTCGCCTTTATGGTCTTGGGATACTGAAATTCGAGATTTCAGTATTTTGAGATTATAAAGGAGAACTATATATATAGGTGATATATGTAGAACTGCTTCAAAGGTGAATGTACCCTTTTCCCCATTGTAGTATGCAGTGGCGGCTGGTGACTTCAAATGAAAGGGGGGCTGCAGAAGACAGCTGAATGGGTGGGGCCAATGGGAGGGGGTGTGACCAACTTGAAAGGGGTGGAGCTATGTTCAAAACCACAACAACTAGAACTTTAATTAAATATGCTGCCCTGGGTGCCACCCATAATTACGAGAGTCCAATCAAGACAAAATGAAGTGTAGAAGGAAAAAATATTTCAATGCATTGGCTACATGACAACTTACTTAATATCTAGATGGAAACACAAAGGTTGTGAGGCATGAAAAAATAAATTACTTTTTAAATACATTACTGGAATGCCAGTCAAAATCAAGTATAAAAAAAACAAGCAGCACTCAACTCAAACCACTTCTCCTTGCACTGCAGTTCTAATTATAATTAATATTAAGCTTTATAAAATTGCCAAGTAACATGCTGAAAGTAGCAATCTCTGTGATACCCCCACTTGGAAAAATGTTTCTTTATCCAAAAAAGACCTGCTGCCTGACAACAACTATCTTTTTGTTTCATGGGGAAGACATGATCAAAGTAAAAAATGAACAGCAAACAAGAAACAAGCTCAAGATAAATTGCTTAAAGGATTACTGCACAGGTTATGGACCACACATGATAGATTGGCATTTTGTTTAGTTTATGGGTAAAGCCTGCAAAGATGACTACAAGTCTCCAACAAATGTAATGAGCTTCTGAAAATACTGTAATCCTGTCCTTTATTACAAATACTATCATGCATTTCAATACCTAAGGCTTATACCTTATCTAGTTATGTAAATATTCTCTGCATGGCAACAACAAAAAGGCTTTCAATGTTGGTAATTATTTAACAGTATGCTTATTAAAGCTTACTTGCATCTTACAATCTCCAATAAGCTTACCTGATGGTCATTAAAGCATTGCTACTTAAACACAGAGCAACAGGGCACTGCGACACCATGCATTTTTTGAATAATAAGAAACATAAATCAACAGTATAAAAATATGACAGAAATCCAGAACATTCTGCAAAATAAAGGACAGAGTTAAAGCCATGACTGTACTTGTGTCTACCTTGGATACTCTAAGTGCTTTGGACACATCTAAAGTCACTACATGGGGGAGTGGGGGTACAACAAGTATGTCACAATTTGAAACGTCTCTGGCTGATGGCGATGGCCCTGACACATTTCATATACTCAACCTCAGAGCAAGAAGTTTGGATAAGGCCATAAATAAAAGTAGGACAAAGGTCCAAAAAGTATAGACAATTTTTAAATGCTGCTTTTAGAAACTTAGAAAGTTCAGTAGGTCTTGCATCAGTATGAATTTTCTGTAGGGTATGAAATCTGAAACTCAAAGTGAACCTCAGAATGTTGCAGAAATGCTCATCACTGTTGCTTAGTTTTCCAACTTGTAAAATAGCACTGGCTTTATGCAAAGAAAAAATCTGAGCAGATAACTTTCCAGCAGATCTTTATATAATTAAAAAAAAAAAATAAAAGGTGTGGTTACCTGGTCAGATGACTGTATTATTCTAGCGTGACATATTCTACCTGCAATAGCATTCCATTTATTTATTTTTAATGGATAAGTTTGAAAACACCCTTGTCTCATTACAGTGCCAAAAGCAATTAACTCATAAGTAAATACTGTAAATTGCTTATAATTGTATAATTTCTTAGATACATTTCATAATGTTATAGCTTCTAATACAATGTATTAGACTGCTCTGCAAGCAATGCCAATAACACTGTCACTACTTTCTCATTATTTTCAATTGCTGGAATATTTCAAGCTGAATAGGACAACTGACAACCCCAATATTACAACTCACACAGCAGGAATTTCCTAGACTAGAGTGTGCCTCTTAGCAGCCACAGTTTTAGATGCTTGACAAAAACAGTGTTCCACATTACACCCATTATGTACCACCAGAGATCAGCTGCTAGTAAAATCACACCTTATTTTAAGGTCTAAATAAAACTATGCAAAGGCAAAATCGGCAGCTCAAAACAAAATACTTTTGGCTAAACCGTTGCATCTCACGACAGTGCAGAAATACGTGAATTACAAATGTCCCTATCTCTGTTTGTTACAATTATTAATCAGGATTAATCATGTAGCTACTTATTTAAGATGCAATGCATGTGTGCTATCTGTTCTGGTGATGCACACACTATATACATAGGTGTTTGACAACATAAATGGCATGGATATCATTCGTGGCAGTGTGGATTGTTCCATAGCTATCCTATATTTCTCATAATATCGCATAGAGGTATAGCAGTGTTCCACGTCCTAACAGTACATATGCTGCTGCGGTGACCCTGTCATTCTGTTTCTTGTTATTCAGAACAGGTTCAGTCAACACCACCACATCTTTTTCCAGCTCTTTCACAGATGAAACTTATTGCTACGGTCCAGCTGCAGCACTTTGTATTTGTCCACAGTGAACCGTAGTTGCCATATTTCTCCCCAAATGGGCAGCTTTTTCCAAATCCTTTTGTAGACTCAAGTAATGTACTGACACTTAATAATCCTGAAGATGTCAAATCTAAAAAGAAAAAAATGCTCCAAAAAATAATTATACCTACGAACAAATGCTCTCACGTTAAGAAGCTAAGAACAAAAATATTATCTTAATCACTTATTTTTCATAAATGATTTGTCTTTAATAACAGTTTAGTTAAAAACAAACTGTCTAAACCTTCCTGCTACAAACATGCAGCTGTATGTGGCATACAGACTATAGACACCTTTCTGTCTTACATAAAATGGCAAAACAAACTGCACAATGCAACGTAAACTTCTCTTTCATCTTCACAGTCACAGTATCTGTAATATCCTTTCAGAATCAGGATGGACGAACCAATGTATTTATCTATATTACATTTTTCATTCATTCGTGACAGATCCTGCTTTTACTAACATGATATTAAATGAAGTTTCTTTAAAGCAATGTTTGCTCTTAAAAAGGAAGAAATTATCTAGATTCCTTACCTCAACTGATAATTGATTTTAAAGTCCAGGCCCAAGTATGCAAAAAAGCTATTTGACGTATGGCTGTTTTGAACAGGGGTCTAACCAATGGAATCACTTCATCAGGATTATCTCTTTTGGGGTACATTTGTTGTTTGATGGGAAGCTTTGTTTTCAATGGTGGGCAATGCCCTTGTTGGATGATTTTGTAAAGCAGAAAGCTAAGGAAAAATGTTGCCCCACTACTTCTTGGCAGATAACTGAATACTTTCAGAATGGTGTCAGTAAGATAAATCTGTGTATTATTTTCAGCTACCTCTGATTTTTATTGTTGAAGCTAAATTGTGGTAATTGTAACAGCAGGCTATACTCTCATTTGGTGATAAAGACATTTCTGGCAATACAGCAATTATGTATGCCCCTAATGCTAACCAACCTCTGTCACATTACTGATGGATGTCATACCTGTGGTCTGATGCTAAGGGCTCTCTCATATATAAAACTCAGTGTATCAGTACCATTTTTCACTTATGGTGTTCTCCACTAGTAAAGTGACTACATTATCTGTAATTATAATATCATTTAAATGGCAGGATTAGTGCTACAGACATATCAAATGTCATATTTTGTTTGACATTTTATTTAGGTAAGACAGGGTGGTGTCTATGCATCCATTTTCTAGAGCACATTATGAAAAAAAAATGAAAATATGTCTGTTGCTCTGTATAAATGTCACACAGACTCATACTTAGACAGTTTACAGAAATTTTAGTTTGCAAGTGGACAGAATGCCTTTACTGAAAGAGGATGCTATAAAACATTCATTATAGATGGAGTCTAAATGGCAGGAAATATCCAAGTAATTGTTTCCAATTAAACCACTTAGAACCAGACAATGACTGTTAATCCCTTCAGTAAAACCTCAAGTTTCTTTGCTCCCCCCCCCCCCCCACAAAAAATAATGTTTAAGGTACATAGAACACTTGGTCTGGTTACTTGAAGGATGGTTTATGCTCCTGGAAGTTCTTCACCACTGCAATGTTTGAAGTGATGCCTGTAAAAGCAGGATCTCATGTTTAAAATGGAATGTTTTGTACATTTTTAAGATATCATGTTATGTTTAAGAAACCTTTGTTAAATGCAGTTACAAGGTACAAAACCTGACAGCAACGACTTAAGAGTGATTCACTGCACTAGAGAACTCCCTCGGACAAATTTGATACAGTCATGATGTTCCCACTCTGTATGGCTAATTTGTTTGAACTTTGATGCAAGTTGATGGTAATTGTTCAGTGATCTCTGCAATCAAACATGCATGACACTAGTAACTGTCTTCTGCAGTGCACAGTGGCCTTCCATTTATCCTTTACAATGCTGATCATTTAATCTGCCTGGTTTACATACAACAGCTCCCATACATTGTTCACATGAACAGTACAAATTAAATTTTAACCAGTTAACATGGTACACTATATATAATCAGATGTCCAATGTACCCACAAATCCTGCTGGTTGTTATTAATCTTTTGTCAGACTCAGCCATACACCCACCAGGGAGCCAAAGAGTATACTTACTTTACCTTCACTCTGTTCTTCTTCTAACGTATTTTCTTTCTTCTTCTTTCTTCAGTTCTTCTTTCTTCAGTTCTTCTTCTTGACTTCTGTTGTTCTTCCTTCTTCAGTAGCTGACAAAATACCGTGGTGCCCAAATAAAAAAATTAAAATGCAATTGCAATGGCAAAGTAAAAAATAATCGGTCCTCAACAACTCCTAATCCAGTTTGTTTGACAGTCACGATTCTCACGAAACATAAATAATCCACAACTGACACTGAATGATTGGTTCTCGCTCTTTTCCCAGCACATAAATCCCAGGAAGAGAGCGACAACCAATCAGCAGCATTTAGCCCAGCAAGCACATCATGACGTGCCTGCGGACGTCGCAGTCCGAGCCCCTTCCAATTCTATGCGGTTTGGAACTGCATAGACTTCTGGGCATCACAATGATGCCTTAATTACTCCCCCGGGCTGCAATAAAAACAAACAAAAAAAATCTATTTAAAACTGCCGCAACCCGAGGCGGTTACAGTGCGCATGCGCATACTTCCGAGTCGCTGACTCGTAGAGACCTGGCTACCTGGCAACAAATTTGTTGGTTTTAAACTAAAAAATAAAAAAGGTACTTTTATTATTTTATTTTCATTTATTCTTGCATTTTCTGAGGGGGCTGCAGTCCGGCAGTCCGATGCCACAAGCCGCCCCTTGTAGTATGATCCAGGAGTTTGTGTATATAATTTTTATATTATTTGCAGGGGATGTGGGGGGCGTACCCCCCTGCAAAAATGTATAATTTTTTTTTCAAGTTTTTGGTGGTCTTGACCATATGATTTTTGAGTTTCTGTACAGGCAGCATTGCTGTGACATAATTATTTTGTGATAGATTATGTATAGCTCATCAGAATCAATTTCAAGGCAAAATAAGACATGGACCACTGAACTGTGGCATTAATTGGTAACACCACTAAGGAACTGAAATTACAAATGTGTAACACGAGTACTAAAAATGTGTACTTAACTGGGAATATAAGTACATAACACAGTCTACGTCTTTATGTGCTTCAGAAAATATACAGCATATATTGTATTAATCTGCATATGGCATCATATCTGTCATGTCGTTATTATTTCCTCGCATCATGTCTGTAATGTAATTCTGTTTACTGTACCACATCGGCAGACTGACATGGCAATACTTATATGAAGACCTGTTCAGTGTACTAAAATCCTGTAGCTGTTGCACTATACAGTGTTTCTTCATTGCACTATTTCAGGCACACATTCTTTTATGTTGAATACTTTCTCCTTCGCATTTATATATTGAATGCTGACTGACAAACTCAGGTATATGGCCAATGGGAAATTATTAGTGTATGCATAATTTTTTTTTGAGTTTTTGCATAGGATGAGAAAGACCATGTTGCCATAGTCTTCACTGGCCATTGACTCTGTTCTATACCACCTGTCACACAAAGAATGACCAAAAACAATGACAGCTGTAGTTTCCTAGACTCTTGTGCATGTGTGCTGTGCTTATATTTTAATTGGCATCATTATCTTAGATGAAGCTAAACATAGAGGACTGGGCATATAGACTGGACATGAAAGGATGTGAACCCAAGCATATCCCAGGCATATTTAGGAATAAACATTATCCAGATATGCCAGTGAAGCATTGTGAGCTATATGTTGTCAAGCCTTTTGGAAGCACTTATATGCAAGCTAGGTGTGGAAGACTGGCACAGCAAGTCTGTAACAAAGTGTTACTGCAGTAATATGATACATACCCATAAACTGGTTATAACGTGCTATGCATGGTAGTGATGATAATTAAATAATAATATTTTAATGGCAAGCATTTGTACAGTGGTGGGGTATATTATGATGTAAAAATGAAAAATGGTCACATGTATGATAGCACAAAACATATATCCCTTACATAGATTCAAACACTGTAATTATTATATTGTAATTAAATACATACATCAACAATACACTGAACCTTTAAGACAATTACAACAAAAGTAATTTGCTGACATCATTAATGTGCAGTATGCTAAGTAAAGTCCACAGACTGTATTCACATTTGCATGACCAATGGCTAAGTCTTTATTTTTAATTTCTGCCTTAGCATGGGAACTATCATTCCCTGAGGGGCATTGTTGACCAGCAACCTATGCGCAATAGCAAATGCTGTACAGCATATGAAGAGGACATGGATAAAATAAATTGCATAGATTGTGAAGTTTATGGGTTTCCACTAACAAAATGAGTACACATTATCACAACTTAAGGTAAAGAACACTTTCACAAGATTTGAACACAGCACCAATGGCACTGTAATGAAACATTAACATCATGAACATGTTGCACTCCACCAACAATTAAATAAAAAGGAGAAATCCAAGGACATATTCAAGTCATTTTACTCCTGCAATGGCCAGTCACTTTGCACTACACTTACACTGTCAAAACTTTATTTTTCATTACATAGTACAATTGTAATTCTAGAGGTATAGGACAGATGTGAGAATGAAAAGGAAGGTGAGGGGTACAAACACTTTCTGCAGGCAGACTTTTGTCAAGTTTTAATTGTGTTACCTTTTATCATGAAATGTCTTAAAGCCTAGTATAATTTCATCATTTTGAATGGGTATATATATATATATATATATATATATATATAGATATATATATATATATATATATATCGCTCCCTCTGACATTGTCAAAAGTTCAAATCTCCAAAGACGATATGGCCAAGACCATATTGCCGAAGATTCGAATTGCCGACAATTGTGTATTGGGATTGCCGTACAGTTCGGAACCCGGGATTTGCCATTTTCCTCACTGTAGTGCGATTGAAGAGTTGGTATATTTAAGTTGTTGGGGGTGTGGGGGATGCAGGGGGCTTGCCCCCTGTAAAAATGTACAGGTAAGTTGTTCTGTGTTTTTATCACTTTTTTAGCAATTCAAATCTTCAGCGATATAGTCTCAGCCATATACTTTTCGGAATTATCACAACCACATCGGGAACAACTCACACTTGATATAGTGACATGCCCTTCACGTGGCAACTCAGTTGTAAAAATCATGACTATGCCTTTCACTTAATTCTAGATAGCTGCCCAACACTAATTTTTCGCAGTTTCTTAAAAGATGATACTATCCTGGTCTTAACATTTAACTTTATTATGAGACAGGATGTAAATTCCAGGTTTATCAGACAGCTCTGTACATAATATTAACAGATAGGGGCGAAGGCTGAGGGAGGAGCAGCAAAATCTGTACAGGAGCTCTAACTTTTTGGGACCCTATTAAAAAAAGATTACTTTTGCGTAACATTTCTGTTTGGAAGCGAGGTGGTTTCTTGATTATATGTAACCTTTACAGCTGGGTTGTAGATTTCATAAAAGTAGCTTTGACTATCTTTATGACAGTCCCACTGACCTCGGATGATCTGAAATAGTCAAGTACTGCATTTATAGTTTCCTCCTTTTAGTTAAAAAAAAACACTGGGTATATGTATAACAGATAAAGTATTTGAATTAAAGAGGCCAAAACATGTTATAAACATCCCACGGATGTACATGCAGTGCTGAAAAACCACAATGAGCAGGTCACAGATAACGTAACTTCCCAACTTGCTAGTAATAAAGATAGTAAAAGTGAAGTGCTTTCTTATATGTGAATACTGTTGTTTCAGGTCGATATTTAATATCTGTCCCTATTTTTCGGACTTTCCACCCATTCTGTCACACTTTGTTCAGGTTTTTGGTGCTAAGAGGTTGAGGGGTATGCAGCTATCCATTATTTTATTGAATTTCACTAAGGACCCACAGACCAGCTACACTGCTTTCCTTTTCCCATACTACCATTTGTTGATGATGTTTCCAAGTATCAGAAAACAAACAACAGCACTTTATTACCAGTTTGGGTAGTTACAGGATCTGTGACCTGCTCATTGCGCTTTCTGAGCACTGCATGTACAATCCGTGAGATATTTGGAATGTGGTTGCGATAATACATAAGTACCATATATATATATATATATATATATATATATATATATATACATATATATATATATATATATATATATATATATATATATATATATATATACATATATATATATATATATATATATATATATATATATATATATATATATACATATATTTGTGCTTAACTTGAAGTCACATTCACATTGCTAAAGATATCGTTCACATATTTAGGCATCTTCACCCCATGTCTGAGATTTGTGCACAGCCATTGTCAATATTCCCAGTGAGTATAATTTAAACACATTTGTAAAGCATTACCTGAATGACACACCCTTTCAAAGTATGATTTTCATGAGGTTGGATCCTTAACACATCATTCAGTAATCAGTACTGCTACTGAGGCACACTTGGACGGCATTAGCTTGTCAAAGTCTTAATCCAGATTCCTGTGCTGCACAGGCGTATGCATGTCATCATGTATAAACCAAGATAATGTTTACCTCCATTGCTCATTATACAAATTGATTGATTCAGAAAGTATAATTAATTGAGAGCTAATTGGCATATTTGAAGTTCCCTGAGAGGTTACAGACATCATATAAGCATGATGTGGGCTATAGATCTTTTATCCCTCTATGGAAGATTGATTTCTTTCATGAGTGCTGCTGAATGTAACTTGTTTCAACAGTTTTGCTCCACAAATTAGGGGGATTCTTTTACAAAATATTGCATGCTATGTCTTCTTCCATATAAATGCTCATTTGTACCATGTTGATACCTGCATTGTTTCACAATAATCTGTCCAAGTTATCTGAAATGCAATCGATAGGGTCATGACAACACGCACTCATATGTGCAGACTTTTGATGTTGTTAAAATGCAAACAGTTGAGACATTTGTTTTCTGGAGAAGGATACCTGTTGAGATGTGCCATTGCAATGGTGGGCTAGTGAATATATGAATTACCATATAGGTGGCAGTACACTAAACACAGAAAGTGTGATAAGAGACTTAGGGACACAGGTGGACAGTGGTCTCACCTTTGATAACCACATCGCCACAACAGTCAGGAAATCCTTCTATGTGGCACACCTCATCATGAAGGGCTTTTCATCCAGAAAAAAGGAGGTCATTGTCCCACTGTACTCATCCCTCATTAGACCCATTATAGAATACAACGCCCCATTTGGTATGTACCTCTCAAGGCATCCGCAACAACTGGAAAGGCCTCAGAAATACCTCACTAAAAGAATCACAGGCCTAAAGCAGATGCCCTATGCTGACCATCTTAAAAAACTCCAGCTATACTCTGTCGCATATCGTCTACTCAGAGGCGATCTCTGCTTAACATACAAGGCCATGTCAAACCCAGAGCTGTTGGACATGCTACACTTAAAGAAATCCCAATCCCTCAGAGCTACACGCTCCAGGGATCTAAACCTTGTCATCACAATAAACAAAACATGCTGGAGGGATAGGTTCCTGACCCAGAGACTCCCCAGACTCTGGAATAGATTGCCCATACATGTCAAGCAGAGTGCCTCTTTGGACCTCTTCAAGAGGAACCTTGACGATTGGATGGGAGAAAGGAAATTCACCCCAGGGATCACGTCAGTTGCCCTGCTAGACAGGGGTCCAGGAAAGTAAATAATGTGGGAAGAAATAGCCAGGGAATTGTTATAGCTAGGCTTGTATAGGCCCTAGGGCTGATAGACTAGTACCAACCTATGAACCTATGAACCTATGAACACTGTTGCCACTGGGAGTTATTGAGTTGTTATACCCCCCATATCTTAGCAATGCTTATCATGTTGTCTACTTATTAGGTGGTCACTCTTGCATATATTTCCTTGTTGTCTACTATTGCTATTGGGAGGGAGGAGGGGTGTATCAGAACATTCCAGTGCTATTTGTATTTCTGTAGGTTACAGCTTAGGTTAAGTGTTATAGCAGGCAGCTTGCATTGTTGATTAAACTGTTGTTAATATTTCTTTAGGATGTAGGTATGTTTTTGTTACACTTGAGTATGCTGTTTACTGACTAATAACTGATGTATTTTTTCCACAACTGTTAAAAGTGCATGTGCTTCCTGAGTGCTAACTTCTTGTGTTGCGATTTTTATTTTGTATTCCATCACAGCAGGGATATGGCTCCTAAAACTACTAAAGCCATATACTCGTGGAAGCCTCATTTCTCAGAAGCTGAAAATGGGGTGATACTACAGACCCTCCACCACCATGATGGATGCCTCCTTGATACACATGCCTCTAGCAAGCCCTTTCATGGTGGCAGGTGGTAAAGGTTTTCAAAGCTGTTGGTGGTCACAGCCATATAAACTCACTGGTCTGCCCAAGTTTAATTTCTCCAAGTCATTTTGGTTTGTAATACCTTGATAGGAATGGACCCAGTTCTTAAGTCAGGGTATGATTAAAGTTCAGGAAATTAGTGTTGTTTCAGTTTTTGATGTTAGCCAAAATTGCTCTTTGCAGGACCTGTAATGTGCCCAGAACTGACTCCTTCTGTAAGTTATACAGCGTTACATTTATTGGTAGCACATCTAAATATGACTGTATTTTTTTTTTTTTGTATTAGACCAGTTGCTTCTATTATTATAGGAACCATTTGTTTAACCTTTTTCCACATTGTTCTAATTTCTGCCTGTAAATCCTGGTATTTTAAGTCTTTGTGACTCCATGTATGTAAGACACTAGAATCACCGTATGTAGCAATTTCAGTGATCAATTTTACTTTTGTCTTTTTTTCCTGGGCTACTATATCTAGTCTTCTCACATTTATTTATTGGAACTGTTGATAATGAGTGATCTCATGTGATATAAACTTCACAATTCTATACAATGCTTTGTGGTTTGTGTTTCCAATACTTCTCAACTACTTCAGCATTGGAGTGTTTGCACAATCCCCATTGCAACAGTCTTGTCACACTATTGTGCCTTTCAGTATACAAGCTTTCCACCATGCGTGTATCACACCCATTGACAAGATGTGTGACTGTTTTCAGTTCTTTTTTTCAGAGCCAACATTTCTCTGTTTCTTCTATATATTCAATGGACTTTGAAAACCAATGTGTATGAAGTCCGGCCACCATTATTAGCCTTTCATCTTTTGGTTTCTGTTCACCTGTCCTTGACAATTCCTGCATCAAATCCTGATCAACATGAGATTGTTCCAGGAGATTTCTGTACTTGCCACAACATTTATGCCTTTTTTCACATTCCTTTCCTTCTCATAGAATTTTTCACCTTATTTTCTTTTTTTTTTTTTGACACATTCAGTTGTCTGATTTTTTGTCTGCTTCATGTTTGATCTCCATTCCTTCTTGTTAGTGACATGATTCTGGTAAACTAAGCATGAAATTCATCTTAGACTTCTCCCCATGTTTTAAAACTTTTGCTATGTTTGAATCTGATGAAATCAACAGATATGTATGCAGTTTTGAAGAGGCCCATACCACCTTCAGAACAAGGAATATATACTCTTAATATACATTGACTTGTATATATAATTTGATAACTGTGAAGCATTTTTCTTGTTTTCTTGTCCAACTGATCCAATACCTTTTGGGGCTAGTCAATCATGCCAAAACTCTAAGTTAGAACAGGAAGAAAATTGGTTTATAGCTTGGACTTTATTCCTAGATGTCAAGGCTGTTTTCAGTATTAGTTTTAGTCTTCAGAAGTATTACTTACTGAGTTTTATTTGCACTTATTCATGTTTTATAGATGATCCTTCAACAATTCTCAAATGTTCATGGCCTCCCTCCTGTTCAAGCTCCTATATATCACATTCCTGTTTCAGATTGATATGTTCTTGGTACTGCAACTTTCTTGCTTTAAACATTGCTTTTGCATATTTATCAAGACAAAATTACATTATCATCTGAGAAAGTGTTAACCACTTGAAGTTATGCTTTCAACTCTGCATCTGTTAAACTATACAGGTTTAAGTCATCCACAATAAGTACATGAGAATGAGAAGCCTTTAAACAAGGTTGTTTTCTGGGTGCCAAATAATAACTATGGCTTGATCAGTTAACTAAGCAGCTTAATGGGTCAAGGGCAAAACAAAACAACAGCAGTGACAAAAAGTCACTTTGGAATATCCACCTATGAATTTTTATCCCTTGGATAATAATTTGCCGTTTGTCGTGGCTAAATTGCAAAGTGGTTTGACACTGTTTCATGATCACTGCAATGTAAACGATCAGTATAGGATATATCTTATCCATCTGTAAGCACTCCTTTATCCATGAATGCAGAAAGCTTTCAATTTTTTTTGTAATCTATCCATGCCACTCTTTGATTATTTTCCCTTTTTACATTTCTGTATTATGACTTTATTTAGCAACAAATGATCCTTTGTTCCATGTGCTTTTCTTTTGTTACCCTTTTGTTCTATTGCCTTGATTGAGAGTTTTTTCCTAAGTAACTATAAACTTTGTCTGCATCAATTCATATACATATTTTGCACATTATCAAATGGCTTATAGGTTCAACCTTTAAGAAGAGTATAATGTTTTCCTTTTGTTAAACAGGTTGGTGTCTGTTCGGGATGCCCATATACATAATTTTTATTCAGGGCTAAATCTTTGTGTAAAGATGTTAATACTTTTAGCCAGAAATTAGGTACTATATCTTGGACTTGGATTGTCCAGTTAAGAGCTTTTCTTAATTTTGTTTAAGTTTCTCTGGCTGTTACTTCATCCCATTTCATATCCTTTACATTTGAACTCATTTTTTATTTTTTTTTTCTATCCATTCAGAATCTTTGTTATGTTCCACATGGTCTGCATAAATATTTCTCAAAAATGTGTCTATTTCTTCTTTTGGTGGTGTTTCTATTCATTTTGCTTTGTTTCCCAGTTCTCTATACATTTTTGTGGGGTTATTAATGAATTGCTTATTTTGTCCTTTTCCTTTATATGTATCTGAATATCTTCTAAGATTTTCTGCCTGTGAAGATATCTTTAGTTTATTATTTTTAATAGTATATCACAGATCTTGGTCTGTGTTGATACTGTGCATTGCTTTTGCTACATCATTCTTTTTTTTTTTTCAAAATGTTTTATGAATTTTTAGAAATGGTTGCATGATGCATTTACTAGTTGAATATAACAATACAAATTACAAATAAATAAAATAATTTAAATATTTTCAACATATGCAAAATTCCTGAGGCCAGATTTTAGATAAATAACACAAGTCATGAATAAAATTTCAAGAACAAATGGACGTAAGATGAAAAGGTTTCATTGAGGGCTAATGTTTCCAAATAAGGATTGTGATTAAAATTATTATGGACAATTCTAGTCTTCTTAGCTGCTGTTTCTTTAATTGCAATTTATTTCAAGAAAATGAGAAAATCTTGAAATTTTGGTTCTGAAGGATTCTTCTGATTTTATTTGTCATAGTTTTCCAGGTCACAACAAGAATCCTCCAAGTTAGATAAAACATGTCTTTTTTAGGATTTTTTATTTCTAAAATATTAAACATAACCATCTGTTTTTTTTTCTAAAATGAAAGAATCAGATCATAAAGTTTTCAAAAGACTTTTATCTTTTCTAGAAAAATTACAAATCATGTAACAGTCATGAAGCATACAGTATGTGACCAATTAGCATAACGATATTTTTACATCTCAGACATTCAGATACATTTTCTTTTCTCATTTTAGCAACTCTAATAAGAGTTAAAAAAAGCTCTGTGTATAAATTTCCAAGTAAATAATCTCCAATATAGAGTCCAAAAAGTGTTCTTAATGGATAGAAGAGTTGTTTTTAATTTTGTTCACTTAAAAATACCTGATGTTCTTTTGAGACAAAATTCCAAATTCTGCCATTTAGATTGTGAATATCTCTTACTATAGTTCTATGCAATTTGGAGATGAAATTATCAGTTTTTCAATTTATGTAGATAATTTCATTTACAATTTTAACCCACTCTGAGACCACAACATACTAAGAATTGGATAAAACAGAAAATGTTGTATGAATTGATGTAATCATAGTTGTACATGGATCAAATCTTTAACATCAAAATTAAATTCTAACTCCAATGGATTCTAAAGATTTAACTTTATTTTCTTCAAATTCTTGTCTTTTCCAAGTGTAAGTGTATGTGTTGGTAAATTATTATTAATATTTTTGTTAAGGAATAAGGGATTCAAACCAAAATCTATAATTTGAATTAATTTATATTATTTTCGTATTTTTTTAATTAAATTTGTATAATTAGATTTAGTTGGAGAATTAAGGATTTTAATGTATTTACAAATACAGAACTAAAAGGGATTATATAAGTTTATATTATTTGAATCCACGTTTCAATGTATTTATATTAAGTAAATGATTATACAAGGTTTTCCATTTTGCAGAATAATTATCTAACCAGCTAAATATAATTTTCATAGTTATTGCATTTGCATATCCTTTATATATTCAGAAATTAATACTGCCAGAGTCCCATAGTCTAAATGATGATTTATATTTAATGTAGGTTTATTTGGATACAATAAGAAATTAATAATTACTTTGTTTATTCACTTATTTGATTTTTATTAGGTGGTAATATAAGAGACTGAGTTATATATAGTACCTTTGGAAACAGCTTCATTTTAATTATTTGTAATCTATCTTCAAATGAAATGATAATTCTGTTCCAAGAGTTGATTACATTAGTTAAAGAAGATAATTTTTCAGAATTAAAATTTAAAATCTCTTCAGTGTGTTTTAAGGATCTACATTATAATAACAAACAATCAGATGATCAAACATTGTTATATCAACCCCTAAATCTCGAAAACGTAAAATAGCGAACAACCAGAACAGTGATTTTTTTTTCCCAGGGAAAAAAAAATCACTGTTCCCAAAAAAAAAACACTAAACACTAAATGAAGTGGGGGGCTTCACCCCCCACACACCCCCCTACTTAAATATACCAACTCTGGGATTGCACTACAGTGGAGAAAACGGCACAACCCGGACAGCCAGCCCAGAGATTTCTTTCCCTGGGAAAAAAATTGTTGTTCCAGCCATTTACTATTTTGCCAGTTTGATATTTAGTGATTGAACTAACAGCGTTCGATCATCTGATCATTCGCTAAACTAAAGTAGACCCTGTTTTAATATACGAATCCCTAAATAGAACAATTTAGTAGTTTCTTTGCCAAGTATATAATTGACCAGATTTAATGAACGTTTATATTGAAAAAAATGTAATTAGATTTGGAATTATTAAAATGTAAATTTGAAATGTTTTGAAATTTTTCTGTAATAGTCTTTAATTATTTTAATGTTTCAAAAGAATATTGCAATGGCAATAATATATCATCATCAAATAACAAAATTTTAAAATTATATTCTTGATTAATCTCCAAACTCTGAATGTTTATATTTGAATTAATTAAGATTGCAAATAAGAGGACAACCTAGTTTAGTTCCTTTTGTTATATTTATAAAGTTTGACATAAATGAACCCAGCTTTACATATGCTTTATCATAGAATCATTGCAGGTTACTATGCTATTGGCCCAGAGGCCGTTATAAGCCTAGTCAAGAGCTTAGCCCATGTTTAGACAAATTAGCACCCAATTCCCCTGTCCAGCAGGGACATGGGTGGAATCCCAGGGGTATATTTCCTGTTTCCCATCCAGTTATCCAAGTTGCACTTAAAAAGGGGGAAAGAGGTACTCTGCTTGATGTGGAGAGGGAGTTTATTCCATAGATGAGGGAGTCTCTGGGATACAAATCTGTCCCACCAAGTCTTGTTGATGTCACAGAGCAGGCTGAGGCCTCGCATGTGGTTTACTCGAGTGGAGCTTGATAGCGGATATGCAGTAGTCCCATCAAGGTGGGTTTCATGATCACCTTGTATGCCAGACAGAGGTCACCTCTGACAAGTTTGTATGAATATGAGTAGTAGTATAGGGCTTTTAGCCTATCTGTATGGTAAATGTTTGAGGCCCTGGATTCTCCTGATGAGGAACCTCTGTGGTCTCTCCAGCTGCTGCATGTGCATATTTATATATATACACACACATGGGTCCTAGCTGAAACATCGAAAGTACAGTTCATCGAACCGTACTTTCATGGACCCACTTTAGTGAAAGTGCATTTTATCAAAAATGCACTTCCACTAAAGAAAAACAAAAAAAAAATAAACATAAAAAACCCCTCACTAAACACGATTATGCAGGGGGGCAAACCCCCTGCACCACTCATGTGGGGGGGCTGCACCCCCCACACTCCTTACTTTAATGTTCTCACACTGAGATCGCACTACAATGGGGAAAGGGAATATTACTTTATCCCCACTGTACCATGATCTCAGCAATAGTGTGCTTAGTTGTACATCAATACTACATGTTGATGTACAGCTAACATTACATGCAAACTGCATTTTTTTGTTTTGTTTTTCTTTAGCGAAAGTGCATTTTTGATAAAATGCACTTTTGCTAAAGTGGGTCCACAAAAGTATCTAGGACCCATATAGATAGATAGATATTTGAGTAGAAGATGTTAAAAAGAATAACTAATTATAAGAGAATAAACAAGTATAAACAAGTTAAAAGCTTTAGCCTACATGCAATAGAAAATGAACTTTAATGTATTGATTGTTTCTTTTAGTAAAAAGGTAGAAAAATACATAAAGTTAGGTCCTTATTATCTTTTTATACATGAGCCATTAGCTAAGTCTGTTTTCTGTTTCTTTTTTGTTTTTTATTTATTTATTTATTTTTTTTTTTACATCAGACCAATTAGCTTTTTCTAACGATCTTTTAGGGGTAGATGAAATCCAGTCCACATCTTCTGTGAGAGAGATGATATTATTGTTTTTGATGAAGGAGAGTGACTTGTCTATAGTGTTGAAGATTCTGATAGTAGATGACAGGTGAAGTTTTATTTTTGCTGGAAAAATTAATTGATCTCTGATATTATTTTAAGCAACTTTATTAATGGTCAAGCTTTTTTTCTTAGTTCCATTGTTTGAGATAAGTAGTCATTGTCAAATATGATAGCTGATTGTTCAAATTTCACTGGTGCTTTAGACCAAGAAGATTTTAATACCAGTTCTTTGTCTAAACAGGAGAACATTTTAACTATTATAGATCTAGGACAGACTGAAGAATTTGTGGGAAGTGATTTTCCAATTGATCTGTGAGTTCTTTCAATGCCAGATGAGAAACTTTCCTCAAGGTTAAATGTCTTTGGTATCCCAGATGTTAGAAAAGAGACCATATCATCTCCTTCAATTTTTTCTGGTAAGTAAAAAATTCTTGTTATTTCTTCTTTCAAGATTTTCCACATCATCTAGTTTTTTCCAGTAATCGGGTATTATGATTTTAATAGTACTGTTCAAGATTAATTTTTTTTATTTTTTTTATCAATGTCAGATAATGCTTATTCAAGATCTGAAACATTTGTTTGTAGCTGCTGATACAAGACCTTTGGAATATTAGTTTGCTTTAGGCTGTTTTCTTTAATTTCCAAAAGGTTTTCCTGACATCCATCTATTTTGCTAGATAAGTCTTATAAAGTTGACATTACTTGGTGCAGTTCCTTATTAAGAGAACAGTTTGTATGGTTCTTTTTAGAGTTGCTTATCTTTTCACTATGTAAGATTTAATTTCCATAAATAATTTGACAGGATTTTTTTATCAGAAAAACTCCAAACTTAAGAATAAACAAACTGAAGTAATAAAAAACTTTTGGAGTTAAAAAAATAATTTTCTAAGTATTTCCTGTAAATTTTATAATTTACTGCAGTGCTCTGAAAAGAGCTGTTATCTCTATGCCATCTAGGCTCTGCCCCCACCATGTCTATCTTTCTAAGAATGTTTGATCTGTTCCCTCTTCTATTTTCTTCCAACGGTGACACTTCTTGTCTTAATTGTTTTATTTTTTCTCTATTCATTGCTTCAGTAGCATTTTATTTTTTCCATTCCTTTCCCTTATTGCTCTATGCTTTTTTGGTAAGATTGTATCTGTTATTAATTTAGCTTCAGAGTAATGTATCCTAATTACTTCTGTTATATTACACGACTTTCTCTTAGTAGTCTTGGTTAAATTGTTTATCTATTTATTCAGACTGCTAACATTTTGGGTCTTATTTAATTTCTGTAATCTATTTCTTACACCAGTCATAATATAAATATGCATCTCTAGTAAATCAAGCTGCTTATCCCTTAGTTTTTTTTATTCTAAACTGAGAGCACAGTTTTTGCACACTGTTTCTTGTGGGCATTCTACAGAAAGTTTCAGAACATCTTCCTGTGACATATTCTCTTCAGTTACTTCCTGCCTCATCTGTTGCTTCTTCATATTGGACCTCATTGGCCTATCACGCCACAGAATTGCCTGTGTCAGAGTTGCCACTATTTCCTGCTTCTTCCCTTGCTGTGCAACTTCAGCTGAACTTGTGTACCAATTTCCTACAGAAGGTTCTAAGGCAACGTCATGTGGTATGTCTTCAGATGCCATTCCACCTCTTTCGCCTTAGTCTGGGGACTTGTTGTTTCTCCATGCTGTGACACTTCTTGTGTTGGATTTTCTACAGTGAATCCTTCAGTTTGCAGGTAATCCATAACTTCAGTTCCTATTTATTTAACTCCTCCATTACTAATCTTATCTACTTTCCTCCTTTGTTATCTTTTTTTTTTTTTAGTATTGAGAATGTTTTCATATGTGGTTGCTTTGGCTGTATTTCTCTTCAAATATTTCTTGTGCTGCCTTTTTACATTGATTAGTTTTGATTTCTTACTTGTATAAATATTGCACCATATCATATGTCTTTTTCTTTTCCACATCCATATTTCTTCTTAAGATGCCTTCCTCTCCATCTGTTTCTCCTTAATTCGGGAACTCATTGTTCCATCATGCTGTGACATTACACTAAATCCTTTTCTTCAAAGGCAGTCCATAATTCAATCCTTTTCTTCACAGGTAGCCCATAGCTTTGGCTTCTATTTGTTTAACTTCTACCTTACTAATCCTCTGTTCTACATTTTCCCCTTTGTTTTCTTATTTTTTATATTGTGACATTTTCCTAATCTGGGTGCCTTTGTCTCTATTTCTCTTCAAATATCATTGGAATGGCTTTTTTGTATTAATTAGTTTGGCTTTCTCTTTTGCATAAATACTGCACAATCTCAGATATCTTTTTCTTTCCCATGTCCCTGTTTCTTTTTTATACCTTTCAAAAATCTCTGGGTTTTGTACTTTATATTTTTACACTTCCTTTGTTGCTTCTTTTTCCAGGCAGCCCAAAGTTTTTTCATCTGTGTAATATTTTTCATGGCTCTATCATATTAATTAATGAAAATTTACATTTAGGCTCATAGATGAATACTAGGCTAACTGCCTTGAAAGGTCATTTTAAGCCTAGCCAATATCCTGAGGTCAGAATCAAATCCTGTACCTTGTGTGTATGAGATGAATACCTTAACCGTTGTGCCAAACCTACCCCTGTCTTGACATATTTTCTTGTGCAAGAATTTTCTTTTCCCTAATTTCTATCTTAATCTTTTTGTATATCTTCAATCTCGAAATTTCTGGTTGCTTGTATAATAGTAACAATATACAATTTCTTCCTTATCCTCAATAGTTCACTGTGTCATATTTTTGGATCTTTTCTTTTGGCATGTCAGCTTTTGTAGTTTTTGTAATCTACTACTTCCTTTTACAACAGGTTGCACCCATGGTCTGATATAGGATCACTGACAAGTTTCAGAAGCCAAACCTGAGACAAATGCACAGCACAGGAATAAAAGGCTACAGGCAGTGGGCTGCCTACCAAACTACAACTTACCAGAATGGGGGAGCTCATGTTGTCAGTTAGGGATGCATTCAGCTCATCAGAGTGTGGTCAGTTAGGGATGCATTCAGCTCATCAGAGTGTGGTGCTGGATGCTGGGGCAAAGGGGATGTCCCAGGTATGCCATTGAAATATTTTTTTAGTTCACCTTTGTAACTGATAGTTACATTTATGTTTATACTTCTCTCATCTATTGCATTTGGCTACATCTAGCAATGAGGTACAGTGACCATCTGCACATTCTATGAGCATGCTGGCATGTATTATTTGTCTTAGTCATCACTGAAATTATAGCACTTGGCTGTGTGGTTGTGGTATTTTGGCATAAGCAGTATGGATTGTTTATTGTTATTTTCTTGGTTTATTCACATGAGAACCACTGTCTGGCACCAACATCATGGACCTACCTCCATCTGATGTTCAGAGATCCTTATCCTCTGATGATAATGTCAGGGATGGACAGGCACAGTCTGGGGCTGCATGAAGCATGTCAGACACAGGAAATATGCCCCATACATCCCTTACCCACACTATGGACACAGTCAGTATGCCTACATATACTCTTGACCACAAGACATCTGACTGTGGACAGGAAGATTGATCATGGTAGTGTGTTAGACCCATGGGCAGACAGAATCTCCAAAAAGCCATTGTGTGCAGGAGTTACCACACAGGTGTGTCACTACAGGATGGTTTGTCAGAAGCTGCCACCCAGAGTATGTGCAGGGCTAACACAGAAGTACAGGCAAGTTCCACCAGGGCCTCAGAACAGTTCGTAATACTAGTGTATGTTGTGTATTCTCATGTAGAGACTGCATGAACTGTGCATGTGACTCCTTGGACAGGATGAATGTCACACTGGACCATGCAATGTCTGTTCTGGATCATCATTTGGGGTAGTTCAGGGTCCGAATGGAGAGATTATAAGTCAGCAATCAAAAGAAAGTAGTATTGCTGAAATTGAATTCATCCTAAAGTCTTGGTGAGTACGTTCATGAGGTAGACCCTGTTTTTCACAAAATTTCACCAAGATGACTCTGATATGGACTGTATTTTATATAGCATATATGCCATACCTCTCAACCACTTAGAGCAAAAAATGTGGACAAAGCTTAAAATGACGGGGGGACAAATAGGGACAGATTTTAAATATTGCTCTTACAAACTTAGAAAGTTGATAGAATAATAGGTTTTGCATTAGCATGAATTTTCTGAAGGATGTGGAGTCTTGAACTCAAATGTTTGACATTATTTAATGACTTCAATCATCAGCTATTTGACAGAAAAGTACAGATTTTAGGAGGAACACACCAAAAAATATGAGGCAAAAATCTGGACACTTTGAATAAATCTGTACAGTTGAGAGGTAGATATATCATGGACAGAAGTAGATCAAAATAAAAACAGATAACTGGGTACACAAGACCCAGGATAAAAACTGCCCAATCCTGGTAGGTGCACTGGTCCCAGGAATGGAAAAAAATGACAGTGTAGAATCCTCAAAATACAGAAGTATTCCTACAATGGGGTCAGCTCAGGTCCACGGGGAGGATGACCCACCTGTTGTAGAAGGAAGTAGCAGTCTACAAAAATCACAAAAACTGTTAGGCCAAAAAAGTCATAAAGATTATAGAGTGGATTATTGAGGATAAAAAAGAAATTATGTATTGTGACTATTATGCAAAAAGCCCAGAATTTCCAGACACAAGATATACAAAATGATTGAGTGAAATTAGAGGAAAGAAAAATATTTCCACAAGAGAAACTATCAGAAGCTGCAAATAAAAATCTGTGTTCATTAATACAACAGATTTGTGGAAAACATTATATAGACCAAGAAACTTTGATTTGTTTGGAAAAAGAAGCATCTGAGGAAGTGCGAAAATATAAACAAAAAAAAAACTAGAGAGTTTTGAAAAGTATACAAAAGAAATGTGGACATAGGAAAGAAAGAGAGATTTGATGTAGTGCAATATCTATGCAAAGTTGAAAGCCAAATTAACCAATATAAAAAGGAAGTCCCAAAGATATTCAAAGAGAAATACAGGCAAAGGCATCCACATATGAAAACATTTCACAATAAAAAATAGGGAATATAGAAAAGAAGATTTGAAAGTAAAAGTTAAAAACTAGAAGTTGAACTTATAGAAAGCCTGCAAATTGAAGGATTTGGTGTAGAAGGTCTAACACAGGTTACATCACAACATGATGGAACAAGTCACCATAGTAAGGAGAAACAGGAAGATTAAGAGACATCTGAAGAAGAAATATGGACATGGGAAAGAAAGAGATTTAATATGGTATAATATTTATACAAAGAAGAAAGCAAAACTAATTGATACAAAAAAGCAGCACCAAAGATATTTAAAGTGAAATACAAGTAAAGGAATTCAGACATGGAAAACTTTACAATTCAAAAATAAGAAGACAAAGAAGAAAAGTAGAAAAGAAGATTATTAATGGAGAAATTAAAGAAATAGAAACTGAAGTTATGGAGTACCTGTGAAGTGAAGGATTCATGGTAGAAAATCTTACTCAGAAAACACCACAGCAGGATAGAGAAATGGATATCCAAATTAAGGAGAAAACAGTGGAACAGGAAGCAATAGTTCAGTTGCCATACGAAGATATTTTGGAGCCTTTCACAGGAAACCAGTATAAACATTCACTTGAAGCTGGACAGCAAGTGAAGGAACAGGAAACTGTGGCAACTCTGACACAGTCAATGTTGAGGAGTGATAGGTCAGTGAGTTCCAATATGACAGAGCAACAGATGACACAGGATGAAACTGAAGAGAATGTCCCACAGGAAGATGCTATAAAAGTTTCTATAGAATGCCTGCAGGAAGTGGAGAAAAAAATGTGCCCTCAGTTTAGAAGAAAATGAGCTAAGAGGAGAGTTGATTGATTTAATAGAGATAGACATATTAAAAGCAATGAAAGAAATCTTCTACAGAAGGTCAATAAAACCCAAAAAGTTAGAAGTTTCATAAAACAAATGAACACAGTAATTAGGACTGTCCATAGAGATCCCTGTGATATAACGGAAGTAAACAGGATATATTACTGTGCAGCTAAGTGATGCGGAATAAGGTGAAGTCCTAAGACTGGAAAAACTCCCTTATCTGCCTCAACAAAAAGTTGAGATCCCTCATCAAATCCTCTAACCTAGGTATGAAAACAGAATTGCAGCAAATAGTAAAGACAACCACAAGGCCTTCTATAATTAATGTAAAGAATCTCCATGGCAAAACCCATATTTGCTCTGAGCTACTGCACAATGGTACCTCCTATACTGAGCCAACAGATATTGTCAGTATACTGGCTGACAGATTCAGTGGCAACTTTACCCCCCCCCCCCAAAGACCAATCACAATACCAGTAGATTGCCAGGCACCCAGTATTACTGTTACACAGGTTAAAAGAGCACTGTCCAAGGCCAAGAATACAGCTTCTGTGGGACCTGACAATATCCCTGGTTGTGTTCTACTTGGTTCCCTTGAATTACCACACTGATGGTAGTCCACTGAACACAGAAGGTGTTATAAGAGATCTGGGAACACAGGTTGACAGCAACCTCACATTTAATCACCACATTGCCTCTGTGGTCAGAAAGTCCTTCTATGTGGCACATCTCATTACTAAGGGTTTTGTATACAGGAAGAAAGAGGTCATTGTCTCCCTCTAGTCTTACCTCATTAGGCCAATCATCGAGTACAATGCCCCATTTGGCATGTACCTCACTGGACACCTGTAACAACTGGGGAGGCTGCAAAAGTACCTCATAAAGAGGATCCTAGGCCTTAAACACTTGTCCTATATGGACAGACTCAAAAAACTCCAACTATTCTCTGTCTCATATCGCCTACTTAGAGGTGATCTCTGCTTGACTTACAAAGCCGTGTCTGACCCAGCTCTGTTAGAATTGTTACGTCTAAAGAAATCCCAATCCCTCCACACCACATGGTCCAGAGACCTCAACCTCATTACCACAATTAACAGAACATGCTGGAGGGACAGGTTCATAACCCAGAGACTGCCCATGCTATGGAACAGACTTCCCATACATGTCAAGCAGAGCACCTCACTGACCCTCTTCAAGAGAAATCATGATGAGTGGATGGGAAACAGAAAATTCACCCCAGGGATAACACTAGTGGCTCTACTCAACAGAGGCACTGGGAACTAAGGTTGGGTGGCACTATGCCAAGGTAATCCTATGGCTAGGCTTGTAAAAACCCCAGGGCCATTAACCTAGTACACACCTATGAACCTATGAACAGATAAAATTCTACCACACGAAGACAGGGCACTAAGGGAAAGGAAGGAGAAAAATCAAATACCAGCATGGAAGTATCAGATAGACAAAACTATAAAGCAATTGAGACAATAAGTGTCACTGTTAGAAGAGTATAGAAGAGAGAATAGATCAACAAAAATACTCAGAAAGATAGACATGATAAAAGCACTGTGCGGTATTATAACAGATCAGGATTTTTCATGCACTATCGCAAATAATACACAAAAAATATCAGCATAGACAGAAAGCTTAGACGATACATAGATAAATATAAAGGAAAAGTACAAATTAAGCAATTTATTGATGACCCAAAAAATTTTATAGAGAATTGGGAAGCAAGGTAAAAGGAATTGAAAGACCACCAAAAAAAGAAGAAATACATACATTTTGGAGCAGTATTTATGTAGATCCTGTGGAACATAGCAAAGATGCTAAATGGATAGAAGATGTAAAAGAAAGAATAAGAAGTTTAAAGGTACAGGATATGAAATGGGGTGAAGTAACAACCAGAAAGATTGAAATAAAGTTAAGAAAAGCCTCTAATTGGAAAACCCCAGGCCCAGATGCAGTACCTAACTTCTGGTTAAAATTATTAATATCTTTGCATGTAGATTTAGCCATGAGTAAGAAATATTTATATGCGCACCCCGAGCAAACACCAGCCTAATTAACAACAAGAAAACAATGTTCCTACCTAAGAGTGAACCTGTAAGCTACCCTAAAAATTATAGACCAATAGCTTGCCTTCCGAAGACACGTAAACTGTACACCAAAATTGATGCCAACAGAGTTTATAGTCATTTATAAGAAAACTCAATTATGGCAACAGAGGAAAAGGACAATAAAAGAAAGTCATATGGAACAAAGGATCATTTGCTGTTAAATAAAGTCATAGTGGAGAACTGTAAAAAGGGGAAGAATCTAAGTATGGCATGGACTGACTACTAAAAGGCATTTGACAGTATCCCACATTCATGGATAAAATAGTGCTTAAAAATGTATAAGATGCACCCTACACTGATCAATTATATTACCGTGACCATGAAACAGTGGCAGACTACTTTTCAATTAAGCCATTATAAAGGACAAATTATTATTCCAGGGATAAAAATTCAAAAGGGGATATTCCAGGTTAACTCCCTGTCTTGCCCTTAACCCATAAAACTGTCTACTTAACAGATTAGGCCATGGCTATAATTTGGCTCCTAGAAAACAACAAAGTATAAAGACTTCTCATCTTCTCTTTGTTGATGATTTAAAACTATATAGCTTATCAGATGAGGAACTGAAAGCACAACTGCAAGTAGTCAAAACTGCAAGTAGTCAAAACTTTTTCAGATAATATAAGAATGTCATTTGGTCTTGATAAATGTGCAAAAGCAACCTTTAAAGCAGGAAAGCTGTAGTATCAAGAAAACATCAGTTTGGGACAAGAATGTGATATAAAGGAACTTGAACAAGAGGGACTATATAAATATTTGGAAATTGATGAAGGATCAATGACAAACCATGAGCAAATCCGAATAAAACTTAGTAAGAAATATTTTAGATGACTTAAATTAATTCTGAAAACAGCATTGACATCTAGGAATAAAATTCAAGGTATAAATCAATTTTCTCTTCCTGTCCTAACTTAAAGTTTTCAGTGATTGACTCACCCCAAAAGGTGTTGAATAGACTAGACAGGAAAACAAGAAGGATTCTTCATGCTCATCAAATGATTTATAAAAATCAGTGCATACCAAGATTATATATTCCCTCTCCCGAAGAAGGTATGGGCCTCCTTGAAATTGATTACATGTATAGATCTGCAATTGTGGGACTGTACACATATCTGATGACCTCATAAGACAAAAACATAGGGAAAATTTTGAAACATGAGGAGAATAAATCTAAGATGACTTCCCTGCTTAGTCTAGCAGAAGCATATCGGTGTCAAGCAAGAATGGAAATTAAATCAGAAGTAGATAAAAATCAGGCAACAACTGAATGTGCCAAAAACAGAAGAAAAGGTAAAGGATCAGATGAGAAGGCAAGAAATGTGGAAAATGCATAAATATAGTTGCAAGTATAGAAAACTCTTGGAAGAACCTCATGTTGATCAGGATCGAATGCAAGAATGGTTAAGGAGAGCCAAATTCAAACCAAAAAATGAAAGGTTAATATTGGTGGACCAAGATAGTGGGCTACATACACAATGGTTTACAGTCCATTGAACATGAGGGAAAAACAGTTAAATGTAGGTTTTGTAAAACAGAATTGGAAACAGTTGCACACCTTACTGCTGGTTGTGACATACTAAAGGCAGAAGGACTGTATACTGAAAGGCATAATAATGTGGCAAGACTGTTGTACTGGGGGTTTACAAACATTATGGTATTGAAGTGGCTGAAAAACACTGGAAACATGACCCACAAAGCATCATAGAAAATGAAGTCTACATCACATGGGATCATCCATTACCAACAGTTCAAAAGTTAGATGTGAGAAAACCAAATATAGTGGTCCATGAAAAGAAGACAAAAGTAGCATTGATCATTAAAATCGCTGCACCCTGTGACTACAGTGTCTTGCATACAAAGAGACATAAAGTCAGAAAATATCAGGATCTGCAGGCAGAAATGAAAGCAATGTGGAAGAAAGATACCCAGGCAGTTCCAATAGTAGTAGGAGCAACAGGTCTTATAAAAAAGACTCTGCAATCATATTTAGATATGTTACAAATACATGTAACCCCATACAAATTGCAGAAGGAGTCATTACTGGGCACATTGCGGGTGCTGTGAAGAGCACTTCTGGCTGACATCAAAGATTAAAAGAATATTAATTTCACAAACTTTAATCATACTTTGACTTAGGAATGAGGTCCATTCCTGTCATGGTATTAGAAACCGAAAAGATTTGGAGAAATTAAAAAAAAAGAGATAGACCATGCAGTATCTGTTCTGGATCATCAGCTGGGGTAGGGGAAACATCCATGAGGTTGATCTGCTGGTACATAATCAGATGTGGATGTGCCAGATAGCACTCCTACAGTGATGTACTTCCACTACTACATTGCTGGTGGGTATAGCTATACCTTGGCAAAGTCATTCATATGATCATGGCCTTGGATGTAGTTGTGATGAAAACTTGTCCAACAGGTACCAGTCATGTTCTGATAGCACTCTGACTTCTAGTCAGGGTCATGGAACTAGCAGTGCAACTCCTGGCAGAAGAAGTTCTTGTAGGTGGGGACATCCACAACAAACGTCATCCTCTTCTATGTATGGCTCAGACCTGTCCAGTATGCCAGGGAGAATTGGTAGCACAAATTCTGTGCCTGTGTCCCTACAGACACATATACAACACTGCATGCTGTCATTAACATCTCACACATGCACTTCACCACGAACTTCCTCACACTGGATGCAAATCCATATCTAGAGACACTGGTCTTAAGTGAGCATACTTGCTATTATCTCAGCTCTCTCACTCATACTCTTCCCCTTTGAAAGATGTGCCTTCCTGTAACCCACTTCACACTGTGCAGATGATTATAACCCATACATCTCCACCTCTCAGCTCAAGAAATCTGGACAAAGCATAAAATAATAGGGGGTCAAATGCCTAAAAATAGGGACAAAATTTAAACATTGCTCTTATAAACTTAGAAATTTGTTAGAATAACAGGATTTGTGCTAATATTCAATTTCTGAAAGACATGAAGTCTGAAACTCAAATGTAAGTCATTAGTTAATGACTTCAATCCTCCACGATTTGCCAGAAAACCACAGATTTTATGAGGAACAGACCAAAAATGTGAGGCAAAAATCTGGACATTCTGCAAAAATCTGGACAGTTGACAGGATCTTTTGCACAATCTGTGACTTATGATTGCCTGCGTCTGATGCATAGACTGGCCAACCAATCCATGAGTAGACAAAGTCTTATTTTCCTGTGTATATATAATCATTTTAATGTGTATTTCATCTGCTTTCTTTCTGTAATACTTACAGTAGTTGTGCAGGATATCTTGCTCTCCCACCTAAGCAGATGTTGATGACAGTGGTCTGACATTGTCTGCTTATGTATGATACGCAGAGTGGCCAGGCAAAGCTTGGGTAGGAAAAATATGTCTTGAGTTGTTTATTGCTGATGCAGAGAGTGCAAAGGCAATGTCTGAATAATCACTATTTGCTTTGCTTGAATGCATCATTGTTAGTGTCTATATTTATTGATATTACTTTATGTGGTGTGACATTCCTATCACTGCATCATCATTTTTACTGTTTGCTTACTCTGTTTAGGTATTGCAGTATTTGTTAAGAAAGCTTGATCGCCCACCTGTGTTACTACTGATGAGAGCAGCACAGCTGAGCTCTTATGTTATGAGGTGAGCATATGTGCAATTCTCCACCTCTTAGCTTGTGCTGTAGCATACTGTGCCTGCCTCTGTCTGACATGGATGTCCCCTGATGCTGGCTTCTCCTCTGACTCCTCATTTGTGTCATCTGCCACTTGTTTGGTGCTGGGAAGTACTGTCCCTGCACTTGGTCACCCTGTTGTAACTGTTTTCTAAGTATAATATTATATATGATGGTACACACAATCAGTATTTTGGCACATTACAGAACACATTCATATGTATCTAGGCAGCAGAAATTTGATTTGAGTAGCCCAAACACATGCTCTATGATGTTTCTATTTTGTGAGTGGGCATGGTTGTAAAATTACTCAGTGGGGTTGTGTGGATTTCCCATAGGAGTCATGAGCCAAGGTTCTATGGCAGGTGAGGCTGATCTGCTAGTACATCATCAGATGTCAGCCAAAGTGGACATAGATGTGCCGTATTCCACTCCCACAGTGGAAGCACTTCTGTTATAAGATGTCCCCTTATATGTCACTCCTTGTAAACCTTTGGTAGAAGTCACGGGTGTGCCATATGTGGAGCCATGGAAACTGCTTGTACACACATTGTAGATGATACCTTGTGCATTACCAATAGCGTATAGCCTGGCAATTGAAGGGAGTGATAATCCTTGTGGTTCACATTCTTCCTACATCACAAGGTGGGGATTTTATTTCAATGTGGGTGCAGTTTATGTCCCCCCACTATCTTGGGGAAATGGGCTATGGCATAAAAATATTGTATAGTTAAAGTTCTTTCATGTTTAATATGTGCAAACCACATATTCTTCCCCATCTGTTGCAGCTTTGCATTGAGGAACTAATGGATTATTATTGAAGCAAAAGCCTGTGAATCCCCCCACTGTGTCCTCTGTAGGTCATTAAAACATCCTTGTAGCTAAAATATGTAAAGCTTCACATACCTTAGTATCCACTTGGAAGGATTCTCATGATTCCAAAGGTCATGATTCCAAAGGGGTACAGATGGGGGTAACACATGGTCACTATTTACCATGAAAAAGTCATCCACAAATGACTAGAAATCAGTATCCAAGTGGTTAGTGCTTCTGTTCTTTCATATGATGGACTTATTCAGAAAACAGATGAAAAATAGTTCAACACTCTAATAAGATAACACCTTACAAACAACACATCATGTGACTTAAATTAAAGGACAAAACCTAAAAAAAATTGTAATACATTAAAAGTATATACACTGTCTTATAAAACGTAAATAATGACCTATGTAATAGTAAACCAAGCTGGAAAAGACAAACTAGTAACTTCAAAATGGAAAAAAACAGGATCCAACCAAGAGACACACTGAGGCACAATAAGCTAGCACTTTCATCCACTTTTAATGATGTGAACTTCTTCAGAAAAAATAATAATAACCACCTACCCATCTTTTAAATGATTCATTACAGGAAATGATGTCATAATCTGCACAGTCAAATAAATTTAAAGTAATAATACTATATAAAATAATTAATATATCTATAAAAATGTATATACATACATATAAATACTACATGTATAAATAAATACAATATATCGGTATGTTATTACATACCTTATATTTATCTATATTTTAAAAAACATTTTATATTAATGACTTCATTAAGCCCTGGATATATATCAGCCCCAAAAAGGAGCTGTCAAAATGCTTCCTTCTGTTCTAATGTGTTGTCAATGTCACCACCAAACATTTTTTCTCTACATAATCTAAAACAAAAAATTCAAATTTCTTAAAATCCGTGCAGGAAAGAGCATGTCTAGCTAAAGAATTGTTTTTATCTTTTTTTCTTTACAGCTAGAACATGCTCATAAATTCTACGTTTTAAAACTCTTTTTGTTTTACCTATATAGTAATTTTTGCATGTGGAACAAGTAGCCATGTAGACTACATTTTCACTATGGCAATTAAAGTATTTGCACAGGGATAGTTTGCACCCAACACACATGAAAAAAGGTGTCATCAAGGGTCAAATGATCAGACTAAGTAGGCTTACTTCTGATGAACATATTTTTTGGAATGAGCTTACATTTCTTAGAGAATTATTTCTCCAAAGGGGTTATGACCAAAGGTGGTTAGAGGGACTAGAAAAAGAGGTTTCACTCTTAAGAAAAGGTGTTGCTCAGCCCATTTTGTCTTCTGACGACATAATAGTGGAAGCTCCAATATGTTTACATCACAGTAATAAAAGAAAGAATCAAGAATTCAACATAGCATTTCCTCTGCCAATAGTAAATGAAATTTGGTGTATAAAGGAAATTATTGAGAAGAACTGGAGAATTATTTTAGGTAACAAGGAATTAAGTATATCTTTGGGTCATTTACCAAAGTTTACATACAAAAAGGTGACAAATATTAGACAGAAGTTAGAAACTTCTCAGAAGTCAGAAACTTATAAAGATAGATCAGTTAGTAACAAAAAAGGTACTTTTGCATGTAAGGACTGTAAACAATGTAGATTCATGTGTAATTCGTCCTTTATCACTATAGAACATTTGGGACAAACATTCTGGGCAAATAAATATTTTAATTGCCATAGTGAAAATGTAGTCTACATGGCTACTTGTTCCACATGCAAAATTACTATATAGGTAAAACAAAAGAGTTTTAAAATAGAATTTATGAGCATGTTCTAGCTATAAAGAAAAAGATAAAAACAATTCTTTAGCTAGACATGCTCTTTCCTGCACGGATTTTAAGAAATTTGAATTTTTGTTTTAGATTATGTAGAAAAATGTTTGGTGGTGACATTGACAACTTATTAGAACAGAAGGAAGCATTTTGGCAGCTCCTTTTTGGGGCTGATATATATCCAGGGCTTAATGAAGTCATTAATATAAAATTTTTTAAAATATAGATAAATATAAGGTATGTAATAACATACCGATATATATTTTATTTATACATGTAGTATTTATATGTATGTATATACATTTTTATAGATATATTAATTATTTTATATAGTATTATTACTTTAAATTTATTTGACTGTGCAGATTATGACATCATTTCCTGTAATGAATCATTTAAAAGATGGGTAGGTGGTTATTATTATTTTTTCTGAAGAAGTTCACATCATTAAAAGTGGATGACAGCGCTAGCTGAGGTATTTTAAGAAATTTTAATTTTTTGTTTTAGATTATGTAGAGAAAAAAATGTTTGGTGGTGACATTGACAACACATTAGAACAGAAGGAAGCATTTTGGCAGCTCCTTTTTGGGGCTGATATATATCCAGTGCTTAATGAAGTCATTAATATAAAATGTTTTTTAAAATATAAATAAATATAAGGTATGTAATAGCATACCGATATATTGTATTTATTTATACATGTAGTATTTATATGTATGTATATACATTTTTATAGATATATTAATTATTTCATATAGTATTATTACTTTAAATTTATTTGACTGTGCAGATTATGACATCATTTCCTGTAATGAATCATTTAAAAGATGGGTAGGTGGTTATTATTATTTTTTCTGAAGAAGTTCACATCATTAAAAGTGGATGAAAGCGCTAGCTTATTGTGCCTCAGTGCGTCTCTTGGTTGGATCCGACCTATGTAATAGGTTATTTTATTTTTAACTTCTATTAGCTAAAAAGTATTTAATGTTAATATTATCATTTAGCCCTGGAAACTTATTAGTATTTAGCAATGGAAACGTATTGGTACTTATATAAATAGTCTCCCTAGTTCCAACATTTTTAACTCATTACAGCCGAGTGAAACCTTCAGGTGCAATTGCAGTTAACTCCTACTGATGTCTCTAGGTATCAAATATTGCTTGTACATATTTACATCAATAATTCTAAAACCATGCTATGTACAATGTTTTGAAAGATTTCATCTACAACCAGGATAAATAAAAACTCCAGCAAGCACACTACCCTGTATTGAATACTAGTCAGTAAGAGCCCCCAGTCATATATAACAGGCTGCTTATCAGATAGCCTCAGTGATCACTCCCAAACATTCCTACTCAAAAAATACCTATACCAAGCTAAACCTGTCATCTACCGTCAAATACATAAAAACTAAACTTTAACCCACTCACATTCATCTCATCCCTCAAAGAATGTAACTGGCATCCTCTAAAGTACCTCAGTATAGATGATGCAGTTGAATTTTTTAATACTACCTTGCTGAGCATCCTTAATTACCATGCCCCCATAAGATTTTCCAGAACCAAAGCACAACCCTTCCCATGGCTACAGAAAACCACTAAGTCAGAAATGAAAAACAGGGATAAAGCCTGGGAGCACTGGTGCAAAACCAAAACCCCCTCAACTAGACAGAAATTCCTAGAACTACGCAATAGAGTCAAAAAGCTAATAAAACAGGGCAAATTCCAGTACTACCAGTCTGACCTAGACTCCTCACAACACAGCCCCAAACAATTCTGGTCCTCCATAAACTCCATCCTCCACCCAGGTAAAGTCAGTACCCCTCCTCCTAACATCCCTCACTCCTCAGAAAATATTGCTACCTCATTCAACACACACTTCACCCAAACCATACTATCACTAGCTAAACAACACAACCCCCCTCCCCTCCAACCCACACCTTCAACTAGTAATCTCCCCACTGCTTTCTCTTTTTCTCCTGTACCTACCTCCAACATACAAAACTCTTAACTAAACATAAACCCACCAAATTAGCAGCAGACAACCTCCCAAGTGAATACCTACAAATCCCAGCTAATGCTCTGGCCTACCCAGTATCCATCTTGATTAACCGATCTCTGTCAGAAAGTTATGTTCCCACAATGTGGAAAGTATCACATATAATTCCCCTTCACAAAGGCGGACCCTCCACAGAACTAACCAATTACCACCCCATAGCTATTCTCTCTCCACTCTCCAAAATACTAGAAAGATACATAAACTCTCAGGTCTCAGACTACCTCTTTACTAACAACCTCCTTTCCAGTACTCAGCATGGTTTCCAACCAAACCATAGCACCACCACTGCCTTACTCTCCTTTACTAACACTATCCTTCAGCATAAAAACAATGGCTATCTCTCCTCTACTACTTTCCTAGAGCTATCTAAAGCATTTGACATGGTCCCACACAAACAACTTATATCTGTCCTCAATAACCTATCCTTCTCTCAATCAGTCACCAACTGGTTTCAGAGTTACCTGTCTGACCGCCAACAAGCCATTGTATGGCAGAATGACATATCTCCCCAACTACCTGTCTCCATAGGGGTTCCCCAAGGATCCATCCTTGGACCCCTACTCTTCTCTGTTTACACCAATAATCTAGCCTCTGTCACCAAACATGGCACACTCATACAATACGCAGATGACTCAGCCATCATCTGCTCAGCCCAGTCCCTACCCAAACTGCAAAAAGTCACACAGGAAGCCTTTTCCTCTGTTGAAACTTGGTTATCTGATGCCCAATTAATACTCAACCCAAACAAAACTAAACTACTCGTCTTCCAACCGATCAAACATACTCAAAACAACTCTCACTTTAATATCACAGCAAAAGACAGCACCACTATATACCCAACTGAACACACCAAATTGCTAGGAGCGAAAATAGACAATAAACTAAAATTTGACATTCACATATCCATGACCATAAAAAGTCCAAAAAAAACTAGGAGCATTATACAGAAATAAGCAATTTCTCACCAAAGCAGCAAAGATTTCAATAGCAAATTCCCACCTTATCTCCACCCTACTTTATGCCTCTCCAATATATACCAACCTAAGGCAATGCAATCTAAACAAGCTAGAGACCTGCTACAACAAAATCACCAAATTCGCCACAGGGGCATCCTACCGTAGTCACAACTGTCTCTCACTTGCTGAACTGGGCTGGCTTGAACTCCCTCACCTCCTTCAGTGGTATCAACTCTCACTCACCCACAAACTAGTAAACCATCCACTAAATGTCCCATCCCTCCAGAATCTACTCCAACCCTATCGCACCACCAGACCACTAAGATCCAGCAACAAAAATCACTTGCAGATCACTAAAGCCAATAACTCTGCTGGTGAAGCACTATTCTCCTGCACCATAGCCAAATTATGGAACTCCCTTCCACCCACAATTACCACCGTACCATCATGCACTCACTTCAAAACTTTACTAAAAGCGCGGCTAAAAACATGCTGGCTATGCCCTTGCAACTCACACTCTAATATCACCCACCCCATCCAACCACTACTTTTCTTTCCACTCCACTAACTACCTTGATTATAGCAAGCTCAGATGCTCATAAGCCTAGTACTTATTATACAGCAGGAACTTCTCATTGTAACATTTGTTAATGTCTGTTATGTACCTCACAGATAAAGATTCTAGTTGTCTACTGATGTACTATGCTCTTCATCTGTAAATATGTTGTAAGTAATTGCTATGTTAAATTGTTAATCGCTATGTAATCCAATGTAACTACTGTCTGTTTATTTTAACTGTGGAGCTTTTCTCCCCGGGCCTCCACTGAAAATGGACCTATGTCCAGTCGGACACTCCCGGTCAACAAATGTAAATAAATAAATAAATAAATAAATAAATCTTAAACCTTACACAATGGCAAACTCAACTGCATTAATATTTGACATCTGTCTAATGCAGGTAAATAGATATTAACTGTTGTTTTTATGATATTAGTTTATATTTTTCTAAATATATCAACTACTAAGTAACAGAGACAGCACTCCTTAGCCTCATATGAAAGCTCTCAGCTAGATGAATAAAATGCTGATAGCAGCATTTGTAACTTGAGGGGTTGCTGAGGTATTGTAAGTTGTTTAAAAAATATTACAAATGTAATAGTTACTGTGTTTACTGTGACTTATATGATTCAGTTTAAGCCCTAGAACCTAAAGAATACTACCACTATAAAAATAGTTTGTGCTGAAGAGTTTGACATTAATACTTATTTCATAATTCTAATGGTTCCAGAGGTATGAACATTTGTTTGAAGTGTAAGGACATAATTTGATTCTGTCAAATGGCTTAGGCTCAGGCCATTGGAAGTTACAGTGCAAACTTCCTGAGCTCCATTGGAGTGATTCAGTGGGGAGTCTTATTGGGGATCTGGAGACAGAGGGAGAAACCAGGCCCAGACTGACTGCTATCTCAGTTAAGGGAAATTGTACTTTACTGTGTGTGTACTTGTCATTCTCCCATTTTGTACACCCCCACTGTTGCCAGTGGTGAGGATTGAGGCTACTTGATTACTGGGCCAGTGTTGGGGCATCATATATTAATTGATTGGCAGTGGTGGGATATCCACATCACATATTATTTGGTTGACAGTGGTGAGATAGCCACATCACATATTAACTTGGCTTGTAGTGGTGTGGATATTGAATTCTTGTAGCCTGTGTACAGTGGTCCTTCAAAGTGTTTGTACTCTCAATCAGCCATGCAGTGAGCATTCAAAGTTTCACATCACAATTGTTTTATTTATTTATTTATTGTTTTGGTAGCTTAGTTAGTCAGGGAGAGCAGGCAAGCATATCAACAGAGGAGTATGGCAAGCTGACAAGGAGCCAGTTGGCTGAAATGTGCCAGGCTAAAGGACTGGTGCATGCCAATTTGACTAAAGCACCCATGATTGCAGCTTTAGTCACAGCTGCATTTCAGAATAGCAACCAGGAGGACAATCAGACTGGCCTTGGGAATGTACAACTCAGAAAATGGACAGTTCAACCTTTCCACAGAGGACTTAAAAATCCATCTGGATTTAAAGAGACTTGAGCTGGAGGCCAAGCATTTGGAAATAGAACCAGCAGAGAGACTGAGATGTCTAGAGACTGAGGAAAATGAGAAACTATGATATCTGAAGGCTGAGGAAAATGAAAACCTGCAATGCCTGGAAGCTGAGGAAAATGAGAGACAGAGGCAACATGAAAAGGAGATGCTGACTCTTCACCAGAGTCATGGAGGTAATGGGGAAGGGAGTAACCAAACCCAAGAAGCAACAAAGGTCAGTAAATTTCTTCCACAATTTACAGAGGGGGATAATTCTTATAGTTTTATTCATATGTTTGAGATGGTATGTAAACAGTATAATGTTGACCTAGGGCTCTGGGTATGGTTCCTGATCCCCTTACTCCATGGTAAAGCTGTAACTGCCATTTCTAAATTGTCTGATACTGATTGCTTAAATTATAATATTATAAAAAACTGTTTGCTAGAATGTTTTAAGTTAACATCTGAAGTTTATAGGAAAAAGTTTTGTAAGCATAGGCGCAAGGCAGATGAAAGTGTGTGTGAATATATTGTTGAACTAAGCACTTATTTTCATAGGTGGGTGAGTGGATGTCAAGTCACCACTTTTGAAGGGTTGGCAAACCTTATGGTGAGGGAACAAGCCTTTAGTGCTTTGCCTGAGGACATGAGAATCTGGTTAGCTGATAGACAATGCAATACTACAGATAAGTTGGAGAAGAAGAGAGACCTATAATTTGCAAGCAGGGTATCTGCAGAGGAAAGGAACACCCAGTGTTGCTCATGGATTTAAGGGAACCCATGGTGGGCAGGCCAGACTGTCCCAACAAAGTCTGCCAGTAGCAGAGAAAGCCACTAGTCCAGGTACACATCCAGGACCAAGAATTAAACATTTTAAATTCAATTAGTGGGGCCATGTAGCATATAGATGTTTATGGAGGCAAGGTGGGAGAGCCAGTAAGTAGGAATGACAAAAATGCCAGCAGTAAATTATCTCAAGACAACAAGGGCACCAAACTACCACAAGAGGTCATATCCTATCGTAGTAGATGGGAAAAAGGTCACTGCTAAGAGAGACAGCCTCTGACCTAACCATTGTGAAGCCTGCAATGGTTACAGAGGAGCACTATTTGCTTGGCCAGTCTACTCCAGTCAGAGCTTTAGGAGGGACCCCATTCCAAATACCTTTGGCTACGGTTCACCTTTACTGGGCAGGTGGAAAAGGAAACCAACAAGTAGGTGTGTTTGAGGATATCTCTGCAGATGTCCTGATAGGAAATTATTTTGATAATGCAGTACTGTGTGTCTATGCAGTCACATGCAGTCAGGCTTGGAGAAAGGCAGGTGGGTCTGGTAGCCTAGGGGAGACCCAGACAGACCCCACACTTGCAGACAGGACTGGTGATATTGTTACTTCAGGGAGGGAGCTACCCTGTAACAGTGAGACTGACGGTGAGCCACAGCTGCTTGTGGGTACTGATGTTCCCTTGGACAGAGTGACTGCAAGGGCAGAGGTTAGTAGTAGTACCCGGGATGACAATGAGGCACCGCTGTCATAGAATACCTTAGTTCCTGTGGAAGGGGAGCTAGGAAGGGTTCCTAAGAGAAAGTTGAGATGGGCTAATCACTCAGACCCTACATTACAAGGCCTGAGGGAAGTAGCTAGTGAGGGACTTAATTCTCAAGGGAAGGGGGAAGCTGTATACTGGGTCAAAGGGTTACTTTATAGAGACTGGACTCCTGATGGAGAGCTAGAGGGTGACAGAATACAGCAGTTGGTAGTGCCCAGAGACTACCATCTGGCACTTCTAGCCAAGGCCCATGATATTCCCTTTGCAGGTCATATGGGCATAAAACATACAAAGAGGCATATTATGCAGAACTTTTATTGGGCTGGGATTTCCAGAGATGTAACATGGTACTGCAGGACTTGTGAGCAGTGCCAAAAGGTAGGAAAGGCAGGAGACAAGGTGAAAGCTCCTTTGATGCCTTTGCCTGTGATTGAGAAGCCATTTCAGAGGATAGCTATGGATATTGTGGGGCCCCAAGTTCCACAGGGAAAAAGTATATCCTAGTGGTAGTAGATTATGTTACAAGATACCCTGAGGTGATGGCTCTGTCCTCCATTGAGGCAGAAAAGGTGGCAAATTCTTTGTTAGAGATTTTCAGCAGGGTAGGTTTTCAATAGAAATACTGACTGACAGAGGTGCCAGTTTCATGTCAGGCCTGCTGGCTTGACTGTGGAAGCACTGTCTAGAGAAGCACCTAAAGACCATCCCTTTCCATCCCCAGATGAATGGTCTTGTTGAGAGGGTAAACTCTACACTGAAGACAATGCTATGGGCATTTGCAGACCAGTTTAAGAGAGAGTGAGACAAATATTTGCCCCATCTATTTGCTTACAGAGAGGTTCCCCAGGAATCCATATGGTTTTCACCCTTTGAGCTGCTGTATGGACATAGAGTGAGGGGACCTGTAAATTTGATTTGTGATGAGTGGGAGGGTGAGTGTTAATCTCACAAGGAGTTTCTTATGGCATATGTCCTAAACCTCAGGACAAGGCTCAAGGAACTCATGGGCTTGGCTCAGGAGAACCTGGCAGAAACCCAACAGCAGAAAAATGTCTGGTGTGACAGGAATGCTCGAGCTAGAGAGTATGCTGTAGGGCATCAGGTAATGGTTCTCATTCATGTCAGACACAACAAGCTGCAGGCAGCTTAGGAGGGACCCTACAAGGTGGTATGTAAGGTCAGTGATGTTAACTACATGGTAGAACTGCTAGGCAGGAGACAGGGATACAAATTATACCATGTTAACGTGATGAAACCTTACCATAATAGGAAGGCCCTTATGCTGAGTATTTGCAGTGGATGGCAGGAGGATGCTGAGGGGGATCTGGCGACTGATCTCCTCAGTGAGGCTCGGACTGACACCTCAGTTGAAGAGATAGTAATGTCCCAGCAGATATCCCCTACTCAGGTTCCAGAAATCCGAGCAGTGTTACAGGAGTTTGGGGACATGTTCACTTGCAACCAGGGTGCACCCACCAGGTGCAGCACCATGTGGATACAGGACCCCAAATGCCAATTAAGCAGGCCCCTTATAGGGTTCCTGAGAGAGTCAAGCAGACTCTGAGGGAGAAGAAACAGGAAATGTTGGAACTAGGGGGAATTCAGGAGTTCAGCAGTTCCTGGGCCTCCCCAGTGGTACTGGTACTAAAGAAGGATGGCAGTACCAGGTTCTGTGTGGACTACAGGAAACTAAATAGTCACACAGAGTCAGCTGCTTACCAAATGCCGAAGACAGATGAAGCCCTAGAGCAGCTGGGTGGGGCTAAGTATCTTACCACTATTGATCTTACCAAGGGGTACTGGCAGGTGCCCTTGACTCCCAGTGCTAGAGAGGGGTCAGCTTTTGTGACTCCTTTTGGCTTGTATGAGTTCACAAAAATGCACTTTGAGATGAAAAATGGCCCAGTGACTTTCCAAAGGCTGGTAGATTATATCCTAGCAAGAGCAGGAGATTTTGCCCTTGTTTACCTAGATGATATTGCCATCTACAGCCATTCCTGGCAAGATCACTTTCAGCATGTCAAGGAGGTGCTGGGCAGACTACAGAGGGCAGGGTTGACCATTAAGCCCAGCAAATGTTAGGTGTGTATGGCAGAGGTCTCCTACCTGGGACATAGAGTGGGGAGTGTTAAGATCAGGCCAGAACCTGCCAAAGTGGATGCCATTCAGGCATGGCCTGTCCCTGTTAGAGAAAAGCATGTTTGGGCATTCTTAGGGACAGCAGGGTACTACCGAAGGTTTGTCCCCAATCATAGTACTATAGCTGCTCCCCTGACAGACCAGCGAAGAAAAAACAAACCAGATAAGGTAGTGTGGATCCTAGCATGTGTGCAGGCATTCCAGAAGTTTAAAGGAGCTATGGGAGGACCCCCTGTGTTAGCCAGTCCAGATTACAGAAAGAATTTGTTGTGCAGGTGGATGCTTCAAACCATGGGGTGGGGGCTGTACTTAGCCAAGTTTCCTCAGACAGAGAAGAGCACCCAGTGGTATATCTCAGTTGTAGGCTTCAACCCAGGGAGGAATGCTATGCAGCTGTAGAAAAGGAATGCTAAGCCATAGTGTGGGCACTGCAGAAACTTCATCCTTATCTGTATGGAAGGAAATTCACTGTAGTTACAGACCACAGTCCAGTAACATGGCAACATCAAGCCAGCCAGCAAAATGTCAAGTTACTAAGGTGGAGCCTAGGGTTGCAAGCATATGATATGACAGTGCAGCACCACTGTGAGGTTAGCAATGCCAACACAGATGGGTTCCCAAGACAGGGAATGGAGCAAGGAATTTCCATACAGGCTCAATCCCCTCAAGCAACGTTTCTCAAGAGTTATTTGAAAAAACTAGCTTGAGTTTTTTTTTTCAGGAGGTGAAGAAATGTCATGCTGCCAGTCCAGCTATTTGAAATTTTGTAAATAATTCTGTGTCATTTGTGAATATTGATATGGTTTATACAGAAATGTATGTTATGTGCTGAGCTTCAAGAATGCAACCACAGCATACCCTGCTGGAACATAGAATATTAACTTGCAAAACTTAAGAATAGTTGAGGTTAAGTTACTTTATAGCTGGGCCATGGACAAGATATGCTATCTCTCAGTTTCAAGGCAGAAGCAGACACAACGTCTAGAGCTAGAAGTTATTCTATTGTCTTAAAAGAAAAGTAATTACTAGGTTTAAAATGTAAAGTGTTTTATTGTTTTACAACTTCCAAGATCTAGCAAACATCTGAGAGAGATGTATTTTTAACACAGATATGTGAAATTCTGTTAAGTTTCTGTTTAGCCTGGGAACTGAAGTCAGGTGACAAAGAGTAATGTCATCCAAGCAAGCCCAGCAGTAATGTTTGATATTAATTTGGAACTCTCTCAGAGAGAGACTGTGCATTTTGTTTTGTCTCGGACTTAGCAAGAATATCCGCTCATCATCATCATCTGCAATTGCTCTGTAAGTAATATTTAAGGCATATTATCTCTCTTAGATATAGACAGGCCAGAAAGGCTCATCCAGACTCTGCTACACTTTGCTGTGAAGGAAAGGTTAGTTTGCTTTTATTTTTTGTATTACTGTATTGCCTTTCTATATTTTGAATACTGTAGTTTGTTTTCTTTACCTTGTGTTTTGCTTGCATTCTGTTTTAACAGCATATTAAAACTTCAAAAGAGACCACAGCTCTCTCTGTTCTGAGTCAGGCAGAATATTTCCCACCCTCCCACCCATTTAAGTTGTCTTGTTAAATACCACTGTCTTTCTAGTTGCCCGCCTCTTATGTTAATCTGACCATATATCTCATTTCTCTCTACTTTCACTGGCTTATGTGAGTAATCACAAAATCATCATTTTTGAAATCCCACCCCTTCAATTATTTAAATTTATTGGCCATCCTACAGTATTTCATAGTACCAAAATACAAAATTGACCACCCCTTTCAATCCATCTTGCTGTTTTAAAAATAGTAACTCTCCACTAAACCTTAACTTTTTAAACAGGTAAAACTCAAGTTACCTACTTTCACATCTAACTTCTCTAGTGCACACTGCAGAGTGCATTCTTTTCAATCTTACCTTTAAGCATCCCTGTGACTAGCACTTTCTCTAATACCTACTGGAAAGCACTAGGAAGCCTTAAACTCATACAAACACTGAACTCTCCTTGTTAAGAAGGAGAAATTAATTGTAGGCACTAAACAGCCTATAATTGCAAAGTACCTTGCTAAGGAAACAGCTCCTATACTTTACAAAGAAAAAAAAGCCCCAAACCAGGCATGTCCAAGGGTCAGTTTCCTGTGATTTCTCCTGTCCACCTGGTGAATCTGGGCATACTGGGGCAATGCAGCAATTGCCTCATGTACACAGACAACCCTCTCCTCCTACCACCCAACACTACAACCTGTGAGAGATGCACTTACATAGCCAAAATGGAAGCAAAGCTCTCTCCACCCAAGATTGTGCTAAACAGTCAAGAGGAGAAGGTTAACACCCACACTACACCTCAAGCAACACATAGCCCTTCTAAACCCGCACCACCAACACCCACATATAGCAACACTAAATCCACATATGCAAAGGCCCTTAACTGTAACCTGCCCAAGCAATAAAGACCTCTGAAGCTGAAACGCAAACAAACACCAATCACAACCAATGTGTCACATAGTTCACAACACCAGTGTGCCACCCAGCAACAGCCCCTAAGGCAAGACAATGTACCTAACACTTTAGTCATAGGTGACTCTATAGTCCGGCACACTGATCTCCCTCTCATCAGGTTGAATAAGGAGAAAATTACAGTCAGCTGCCTGTCGGGTGCCAGGATCCGCCAAATAACGCATGCACTAAAGTCACTCCACAACAAGTACAAATATGACTCTGTCATTGTCCATGTTGGAGTGAATGACTTGAGACGTACCTCCCTGGACTACATGAAAAGAGACATGGAAGAGCTCTCGGATCATGTGGCCCAGGCAGGTATGACCCTAGCCCTGAGTAGCATCCTGCCTTCGCCCAGAATGATACCACAATATAAGGATAAAATGATTGACTTCAACAATTGGCTAAGCTTATGGTGTCATTCAAAGGGGATCCAGTATCTGTCTGCCTGGGATGACATGATTGACAGACCACGATGCTTTGCCAGAGATGGTCTGCACCTGTCGCCCTGGGATTCAGGTTACTGGCTAAGGCTCTTGCCACCCCTATAGTGCCTTTTTAGGCAAACTTCAAAGGACAAAACCACCACTGTAACAGGTACACGCATGCAAAATCTGAAGGTAATGCTACTCAATGCTAGAAGTCTAAACCTCAAAATGCACTCTCTCGAGGCACTCCTAAAAATGGAGAACATCGATATCTGTGCAGTAACTGAGACCTGGTTCAAGGCTCCAGAGAGCACCCCTGCAATACCAGGCTACAACTCTTACCACACTTTTCGCCACCAAACCAGGACCAAACACTAAAGGTGGAGGAGTGTCAGTATTCACCAAGGATATTCACACCACCAGGCTAGTTGGCCAACACAATGTGTCTGAAATTCTCCAAGTGCAACTAACACTAGGTAAGACTGCAATCCAAATTGTAGCTTGCTACAGATCCCCACCATACCCCAAGATTCTCACTACACCTTTCTAAACATACTGGAAAATATTAAGATAGAACCAAACACCCTAATACTGGGTGATTTTAACTACCCTGCCATTAACTGGGAAAACTAGTCATGTCCCAACACCTTTGCTCAACGGTTCTTGGAATTCATAAATTCCAACGCCCTGGATTAACTAATCCATAGTCCCACCAGGGGCTCCAATATCCTAGACCTGGTCATTACCAACATGGGAAATCAATGCTCCATACCTATGGTCACCCCCCTCGTTAGTCAGGTCTGACCATAAGCTAATCACCCTTAACATCCACATCCCACCCCCACCCCCCAGTAAAGAAACCACCATAAAAAACTTCTCCAAAGCCAACTTCATGCTACTCAAGTCAGAAGTGACAAACTTCATGACACCCATGCAGACAGGAACTGAAAGTTCAACTGCTGAATCCTACACTAAGGCACTGTACGAGCACATCCACTCATGCATGAATCGTGCCATCCCAAATAGAACCAAAATGCTCTCATCCAAAAAGGAAGCCAATCTGGTGGTCCCCTGCCATAAACAAACTTTACAACAAAAGGAAGAAACTTTTGCAGAAAAGAGGAAAATCCCAGGATGCAAAACTCCCTTACTAGCCTCAGTAAGAAACTGAGATGCCTCATAAAATCCTCCAAAGCTAGTTATGAAAATAAATTGCCAAAGATTCCAAAGACAACCACAAAGCATTCTATAACTATGTCAAGAATCTAAATGGCAATGCTCAGATCTGCTCTGAGCTAAAACAGAATGGCATTAAATATACTGATCTGAAGGATATTGCCAATATCCTGGCAGATCGATTCAGTGCCAACTTCACCCCTCTCACCCCTAAATGGCCCATCACAATACCGGAAGATTGCCAAATTCCAGTAATAACGGCCACACAGGTACAAAACGCACTCTCTAAAGCCAAGAATACAGCATCCATGGGACCAGATGACATCCCGGGCTGTGTACTACATGAACTACAATATGAACTGGCACCTCACCTAAGTGTCATGTTTAATCATAGCCTCACCTCAGGTTTCGTGCCCACTGAGTGGCGCAGAGCTACAGTTATCCCAATCAACAAAGGGGGGATCCACCTTGAACCTGGAAACTACCGTCCCATCAGTCTGACAAGCCTTATCTGCAAGGCCATGGAGCGTATTATCATGGAACTTATAAACAAAGACATTGGCAACCTTCAAACACTGGACCCCACCCAGTTTGGGTTTGTGAAGGGCCGATCTTGTCTCCTGAACCTGATTGACTTCTTTGAATCAGTCTCCAGAGCCATGGACAAGGGTAAGGTGGTCCACACAGCCTATCTAGACCTTGCCAAGGCCTTTGACACCATCCCCCACTCTGGAATCATAGATAAACTTACTAAGTTGGGCATTAATCCCTATGTCACCCAATGGGTTGCCAAATGGCTTAATGATAAAACCCACACTGTAAAAGTAGCCGACTCCAAATCCAGCTCCAGACAAGTGACAAGTGGAGTACCTCAGGGTTCAGTCCTGGGGCCGCTCTTGTTTGGCATCTACTTATCTGAAGTACAGGTCAACACTAAGGGACTCTGGCTAACAAAGTTTGTAGATGACTGCAAACTGGGAGCCATTATTGAATCCCCAAATGATGTGGATACTCTACAAAAGGGCCTTACAGAAACAGATGCTTGGTGCCAGAGCCATGGGCTGAAGCTCAATGCCAAGAAATGTATTGTTATGGCCTTTGGGAAAAAAAACATGTATCCATGAATTACCATATAGGTGGCAGTACACTAAACACAGAAAGTGTGATAAGAGACTTAGGGACACAGGTGGACAGTGGTCTCACCTTCAATAACCACATCGCCACAACAGTCAGGAAATCCTTCTATGTGGCACACCTCATCACGAAGGGCTTTTCATCCAGAAAAAGGAGGTCATTGTCCCACTGTACTCATCCCTCATTAGACCCATTATAGAATACAATGCCCCATTTGGTATGTACCTCTCAAGACATCTGCAACAACTGGAAAGGCCTCAGAAATACCTCACTAAAAGAATCACAGGCCTAAAGCAGATGCCCCGCTGACCGCCTTAAAAACTCCAGCTATACTCTGTCATATCGTCTACTCAGAGGCGATCTCTGCTTAACATACAAGGCCATGTCAAACCCAGAGCTGTTGGACATGCTACACTTAAAGAAATCCCAATCCCTCAGAGCTACACGCTCCAGGGATCTAAACCTTCTCATCACAATAAACAAAACATGCTGGAGGGATAGGTTCCTGACCCAGAGATTCCCCAGACACTGGAATAGATTGCCCATACATGTCAAGCAGAGTGCCTCTTTGGACCTCTTCAAGAGGAACCTTGACGATTGGATGGGAGAAAGGAAATTCACCGCAGGGATCATGTCAGTCACCCTGCTAGACAGGAGTCCAGGAAAGTAAATAATGTGGGAAGAAATAGCCAGGGAATTGTTATGGCTAGGCTTGTATAGGCCCTAGGGCTGATAGCCTAGTACCAACCTATGAACCTATGAACCTATATAATAAAGATTAATTTAGATATTTTCTGTATTTATTTAAGACTGTCCCGCAATGTTGTTTTAAAATATTTCCTGGAGTTTTCGAACTGTGAAGTTACTGTGTGGAGTTACTGACTATTGTCTTGTTCTTTTAATATTTATTATTAAATATATTTAAACCTATCTCTGTGGCTGATATTTTTGAGACATATTTAAGCTATTAGAGTGCTTGCATATCTATTTGGTGACACTGTGAACAGACCACTCCAGTAGCCTTGCTTGGTCAGACTTCCATTTGGATTAATAGTAACATTACACAATAGGATTGGACACCTTTTGTAAGGGCCTTATAGTAACTGATAAGGGTGGCTGATGACAGCTGGGCAAAAGGGGAATAGCTAGTAAATCCATGCCAGCTTTTCCCAGGTGTGTGTGTGTGTGTGTGTGTGTGTGTGTGTGTGTGTGTGTGTGTGTGTGTGTGTGTGTGTGTGTGTGTGTGTGTGTGTGTGTGTGTGTGTGTGTGTGTGTGTGTGTGTGTGTGTGTGTGTGTGTGTGTGTGTGTGTGTGTGTGTGTGTGTAATCCCAAAGTGTGTGTGTCAGCTACTTGGGCAAGGACACGAACCAGTGGTTGGACAGATAGGGTAATGGAGGTCTTAGCTTGGCCACTTGGCTGAGATCTCAACCCTATAGCTGTGCCAGTGGGGAGTCTTATTGGGGATCTGGAGAGAGAGGGGGAAACCAGCCCCAGACTGACTGTGATCTCTGTGCACTCTTAAGGGAAATTGCACTTTACTGTGGGTGTATTTGTCATCCTCCAATTGTGTACATCCCCTGCTGTTGGCAGTGGTGTGGATTGAAGCTTCTTGATTTTTGGGCCAGTGTTGAGGTGTCACACATACCATCAAACAACTTGAAATGAGCCTACCAAAAAGTCAGAGCTTTCCTGCCAGCAGAGAGTGGGAGGCTGAACCATGAAAAGACAACACTAAGAACAACAAAAAATAAATATTTACACCTGATATAAAAAACACACAGAAAAATAAGAGGGGTGGAGGGAGCGAGCAGCTATTGCACACGTGTTCATTTGGACATCTACTGTTATGTTATGTTCAACTTACACAACTATACAATGCTCTTCATACTGATTACTGCTGCAATATCTTTAGTTATATGGGTAGATTAACATAGATAAGTAGGGAGGTTGAAAGAGAAGGGCCCAGGAGCCACTGCAGAATGTTCCAAGAAACGCCTGAATCAAGCTTATAGTTCTTTGTAAAAGTATGTATAGAGGACCAAGTAGCAGCTTTTAGAATCCTTCAGGAATCCAAGCCTTTCCAAAAAGCCATAGATGATGCCAAGGCCCTGGTAAAGTGGGCCGTGACCCTGCCTGGAATAAATTCGTTATGGTGAGTGTAATAAAAGGTAATAGCCATATTCAACCATTTGAAAATAGTCTATATTGACACAGGCTGTCCCTTCTTACTTTCACAAGAAATGAACAACTGATTCAAAAATCTGGAAGGGTTAGTTCTGTCAGGATAGTACCTGAGTTGTCTGTGGACATGCAAGGTATGGAGTATCCTTTCTCTCTCATTTTTAGGTTCAGGAAAGAAAATAGGAATATGGGTAATTTGACTTAAAGTAAACTTAGGTACCACTTTAGTCATAAAAGAAGAATTAGTTATCAAAGAAACCATATCCTTCTGTAAAATAAGATAGAGCTGACTCACCATAAGAGCCTGCAACTCACAAACTCTTCTTGGAGAGGTCAGAGTTAATCAGCAAAACTGTTTTCAATGTTAATAACCTCAAGTCAGCCAGGTTAACTAATTCAAATGGAGCAACTGTTTGCTTCTGTAACACAAAATTAAGATCCCAAGGAGGGGCCACCAGTTTACTTGAAGGTCTTTTGTGTAAAACCTCTTTCAAAAACATTTTGACATGAGACTGCATTGAAAGAGGAGGGTCCATGGGGAGACATGCTGAAGTTGATGATAAATGAACCTAGATGGAGATTTAAGAAAGGCCATGGGATTGTATCTCACATAAATATTGAAAAACCCAAGAAAAACTAGCCCTGAATGGGTGCTGGTTATGTTGCTGGCACCAACTAGAAAACATTTTCCATTTGCTAATATATGATCTTCTAGTAGCAGGCTTTCTTGCCTCCATTAGTACCTGCTGCACATCCTCAGTAAACAGATGCTAAAAGGGAATTAAAACCTTATCATCCAAGCAGTCAACTGAAGTTGATTTATGGCAGGGTGTATCACCCCTGTTATGTCAGTAGATTCACTCTGTGAGGAAGCTTGTGGTAATTGCCATTGGCTATTTTCAAAAGAAGGGAGAACCACTGTTGTCTGGGCCAGGGGGAATCACCACAATGATTATGGGGGTGTCCTTCTGAATCTTCTGAAATACTCTGGATATTAGTGGAAAGGGTGTAAGGCTTACAAGAGCATTCCTGTCCAAAGAAATGAAAAGAATCAGCATCTGTCTTCCAGACATTTTTGCATGGAATCCTGGAACTGAATTTTTCCCAATTTATTGTTCAGAGAGGGAGCAATGAGATCTACTTGAGGAATTCCCCAGAGATGGATCAAATCTTGGAAGACCCCAGATCTAGTTTCCATTCATAGGAGTTTGCCCTGGTCCTACTCAGCTTACCTGTCAAACAATTTTGCTCTGACAGAATGTAGGAAGCCTGTAGAGTGTGATTGTTCTGTAAAGCTGTATCCCAAGCTAACATGTCTAGCCTGCAAAGAGGGTTGGACCTGATTTCTCCTTGCTTGTTGATGTACCACATGATGGGCAAGCATCTCCATGATGTATATGGGTTTGCATCTGTCCTTAATGTTCCATATCCTTGCACTTTTATCCCTGCAGAAATTGCTCTGCAACCAAAGTCTGAAGTGTCTGTGGTGACTGACTGCTTTTGAGAAGTGATGGAAAAGTGGAGACCTGGATTTAAGAATCTCTGTTGCTTCCACCAAAAGATTTCTCCTCTGACAACCCCCAGCACTGGAATATGAAGAGATAAATAGTGTTAATGCTGGAATCGAAGAGATTTCAGCTACCACTGTATCTTTCCCATGTGGAGTCTTTCCTGGGATTTCATAAGAATCATAGATACCATGAGACCCAAATTCCTGAGGTATTCCCTTGCAGTGACTGAAATCCAAGTGGGAAACCTTAGAAGTAGAGTTAGATAAAGATATAACCCCAGATTTAATAAACTCTGTGCAGGAATAGTTTAATTGCTACACAGAGTTTATCATAGCCATGTCTGCAGCTCCCCCACAGCAGTGCACCTTGAATATTAATGAAGGCATGCTGCTGAGGGAGAGCTGTGTACACTGCTACTGAATCAGTGCTAGGGGGTATGTTACAGTACTTGCAGATGTGTAATGCACCCCCTGCACTGTGAAAGAGCCGTACAGCACAACAACATTCCAGAAAGTGTCCTTGGACACTTAATTATATGTTTTGCATGTATTTAACACAGGGGATGTGTTACAGTGTCCATAACACACCCCTGCACTGTCAAAGTGCCATACAGCACACAAACAATATTAGAAAGTGTCCTCGGACACTTATGTATTTATATATTAATTATTTCACACAGGGACTGTTATAGTATCCATAACACACCATCTGCACTGTCAAAGTGCCATACAGCACTAAAAGAATATAGAAAGTGTTCTTGGACACTTATCTATGCATTTATTTATTTATGTCACATGGGGGGTGTTACAGTGTCAGCAACACACCCCCTGTACTGTCAGAGTGCTGTATGGCATGGAAATCAAATGTGCAAATGTGAGTTTCAATTTTGTGTTCATTTATTTTGTTTTATTTATTTTTTGTTAAGTTTAAGCACAGCTGAGCATGTTTGAGCAGTGCAGTGCTCAGCCGTGCTTAACCGTAATACAAAGCTATATAGAACTGTATCGCTGAAATTTTCACAGCTGCATTAGCTGAACAGTTAGAGTCATGGCTTTGTGATCAGTAGATGGACAGTTCAAATACCATGACAGGCCATTCAGCTTTTACATCGGAAAGCATTCCTATTTATATTTAATTTTTTTTTATTGCCGTAGCTATTGATATTTGTCAACCAGGTTACTGCAGCTGGTCCAGATTCCAAGAGTCAGCGGGGATATGAGGTGAAAACCTCCAGTTTCAACAAGTGCCCAATACAGTTCAGTCACACACCAAGGTAAAGTAATCAAAGTACATAGGGTGAGGTCATGTAAAATAAAATACAAACACATAATAATAATAAAGTAATGAGTAATTAATATCAATATATATGTGTGTTACTATGTGAAAGTCTTGTTTGCCTTTAGCTAAATTTTGTTAAGCACTGCTAAACCAAGCTAAGCAATGCTTAAACAGGACCTGGCTTAGCAATAGTTAGCAATGCTCAGCTCTACTTAGCTGATTTGAGCATTGCTAAGAACTCTCATTCTAAGCACACCACTAAGCACTGCTAAGCATTTGTCACTTTAAGCACTGCTCAACTCAGTTTAGCATGTTTGTGTGCTGCTGAGCTTTGCTTAACATTTTTAAAATGGTCCAATGGCAGCAAAGGGTGGGAAATAGCCTTATTTAAGCTGCACAGGTGGAAATATAGCCAGAACCTGTTGGAGTTTGACCCGTGCAGGAACTATGGCAGAAGTTGGAGAGGGACCGTGCTTTTGGGTGCAGAGCTGGGGCATGTTGGAGTCCAGGATCATGGTTGGACTCCTAGTGAAAGACCATGATGCCAGATTGCTGCAGGGCCAGTACAGGGCTCTGAATACAAGTCTGAGGCCTGGGACCATCTTTTACGTGAGCTCACTAATGCCATTGGACTCCCTCGCACTGGTGAGCAGGTGCCTCATCATTATGATGACTTGATGCAGAGGAAGGGGGTGCTGTTGGTCCAATGGATCCAAGATGCTCGAGATGGGAATGTCACAGAAGATTGTAAATATAGAAATCATTGCTTTATGAAATACTAGCATGAATATGTGATAGACAGATACACATAATGCTGTGTTTCCCTTCCCACAGCTGCAGATGAGAGGACTCACAACTTAGAGGTCCACGCAGGGCACCTAGTGAGGATGTGCCAACAGTGTGGTGAGTACAGACCTATCTTGCAATATATAGTACAATAAATAAGAAAGAGTACATTGTTTACTGCCAGTAGGTATAGTGTGTTCTGAAGGTACTGCAATAAATGTGTTCTTAGATCCACATTGATATAACTGAGTAATGTCAGGTACTGTGGAATACAGATGAAGGCATCAAACAAGTTAATATTGATGAAAGAAAGATAATACTGTAGTAATAATGTATAGGAATGACAGATGTATATACTGTATTAATACTAAGGATCTTGTAATAAAGTACACCCTGATTGCAACTGTGAAGGTAATAAATGACATTCAGTCATACAGGATATGCAGTACAACTGAAGTCAGAATTTTGAATGTAATAAACCACTGTGTCATGTCACCCTCAATAAAGTTCTTTCCACCAACTGTTATGTTTATTCTGGTTTGTTGTTGAAGAAATACAATTGTATAGCTGCTCCACAGCAAATTTGGATATGACACCATGAAGTGAGTGAAGTTTGGCTGATAAAGAACTGTTATGCTAAAGTGTAGATGTGGAGCTGCACAAGATACAATGCAATTTGATATATGTTCTGCACTAAGATCTGAACCTTGAATAGTAATAGTAATGTGTAATGTATTATAGTGTATTTCCCTCAGGATTGTTTTGTGTTAACCTTTACATTCCAGCTATATGTAGTCCTGAATGTAGGTATGTTGATGCAGGCAAGTATGAGACTGTAATAGGTGCAGATTGCAAATATAGCATGTGCAAATGTGCATGGGTTGGGTATGCAACCCAGCACTCCAATATGGTCTGTACAGATCACACATATTCTCATCCACTAGGGGTTAATTGTGTACACCTGCATTCCAAGTATTAATACACAGTTCACCTATTATCTCGGTCATGCATGAATTTCATGCATGTATGTTCAACTGTCACTGCAGTCTTCTGTGACACTCTGCTTATATTACCAGGTCAGACTTTGTAACCAAGTGACTTTTGGGCACAAACCAGTCAAACAACACACAGCTGTAGCTCAATGTGATAAGAAATTGATATGTTGTTTGTTTTTGCACACACAGACCAGGGTTTGAATCCAGGGATTGGTATTAAGATGCATTTATAGTAACAAGTAATCCTGACTATTTGTAGAAACAGTCATGTAAACAGATATTTTCTCCGCAGGGCTGACAGGTAAAAAAAAATTTGTATTAGCTGTATGAAGGGTATACTAGGAAACTGTGTAGAGATGTACTACTCTATGCCTTGTGCGCCTGTGAATGTGTGCCGATAGACCAACCCCATGCCTACAAATGACAGCAAGATAGTAATATACACTGCACTCTTCCTGATACATGTCTCACAAGTGTCATGCTGTCACGGCTAGTGATCACTGTTACCAATAACCTTGGACACAGTTGTAAATACAGTTGAAGTATGCCAGTAGCACCCCCACACAACATCAGTGCAGGGTACACCTTGTTAGTCATATATGTAACCCTGACATGTACGAGTCCTCTGTAGTTATGTACCTATAGTTCTCAAAGCTTGGCCCATACCATTCCAGGGTCACAGCTTAACAGGTATGTATGTGCTACAGATGCTATAGGGCACAGGTAGATGTAAATTATGGGCAGACCTGTAGAGTATGGAGCAGTACTGTTGTGAAAAATATAGCCTATACAGTTGTTAATGGAATAATTTTCTCTCCCCCACCCCTTATCTGCATCACTAATTAGTATTCATATACTACAGGTATGTTAAAATAAAGCTGCAGCCCAAAGCTCGAAATGAAAGGATGGTCTTTTATTCCACTGACTTCATACCTTTAGTTGAAACAAACAGACACACAGTTGACTAAGCACTTTCGCCTAGCATTGCAGCTAAAAAGGCATCTTCAGAGTCAAATGTAGTAGTGGAAGGCACCCTGTTTACAAATGTAGGTGGTAACATAATTATAATATAACTTCCTTGATTGCCAGTATTAACCTTCTGTTTTCCAGTTAAAATTAGTTACATTTTTTCACATAACATCATATTTAAAATACAAAATACAAAACAGACACTACATAGAAACTATTTAGAATCAGCACCTCCATAATTATTTTCTAAAATATTGTTCTGTTTATATACAATTCAATTTAGCTAATATAACAGTATGATAAATAGCACAAGTTGTTTGTCATGGTAAAACTGTTTGTTTAAAGCCTATATCTGGTTAGCTCTTCTTTTTAAAATGCTAATAATGGACAGGTTATTTATACCTGTTTTTTCTTTGGCATTTAATCTCAGCTGCCATTCTGTTTCTTTTATCAGAAGCTGTAAGTCACTATCACCCCCTCTGGTTTTTCATCACTTTATCAGTTATAAAAATATAAACTTATTAAAGTTGGTGCATTCTCTACTGTGCTTATAAAGGGCACTAATTATTTTACATTTTCTAATGTCCTTAGTATGCTCTAATATTCTTTCATGTAAGGTTCTCACGGTTTACCCTATGTAGAATGCTGGACATGAAATACACATTGCAATGTATATCACATTTCTAGTTTTGCAGTTACATCTTCCTGGACATTGCAAACTTCTGCTGTATGTCACTATTTCTACGTAGGGCCTGTTATTAATATATCTGCATGTACTACAAAAGCCACATTTACTTATTTTTGACACATAGGTCTCAATGTGTGGTTCTTTTACCTTTTTTAACATTTCTTTAATATTTCTTCCCCTACTAAATATCACCCTGGGGGATGATCCGAACTTTTCTTTTAATGCTTGATCAAAGACCGTATTCCACGCTCTCAGGGCTGGTGTGCAGGGTCATCCAGTGGGATTTGAATGACTGCCTTCTCCAAATAGAGGGCAGACTGGCGCACCTTGAGAGGCAGCCTGGCCTGGCACCCAGCCCCCAGCACAGCCACCATTGGCCATTAAGGGGCAGTGGTGACTGCCTGTGGGTGGGGACTTCGGTCCCACTGTTTCTATCTGGGGGCACTTGGCCCTCTGATTTCCAACCACTCTCCCCATACAAGCTGTTTACCCCCCTCATGTGTCATGCACTGCCCTTGTCCACTGTCTTGTCTGTCTGCAAATGCAAACTCTCCTACCAAACTTACCTCCCCAAACATACCTACAACCCTTCCCCAACATCCCACTCTCACCTTAAAAAAATAAGGCCATCTATCTCCAAAAAAATGTCATTGCATATATAGCTTTCCATTTTGCCCCCATATACACTGCCATGCATCACTTAATCAACAAACTTATGTCACCTGCACCCATCCCTAGCAAGGTGTTGAACCCAGGACTCTCTGCACTATAGTGAGGGCAATGCACCACTAGACCAACGCAACTGTGGAGATTTAATGTTTTTTTTTTGTTTAATATATCATGCAGTACAGTCATGTAACATTAGAGGAAAAGAAGACACTACAGCCAAGTATTGAACCCAGGACCTTTGAAATTATAGTTAGAGCAACACACCATTAGACCACGTCAACTCTGGGGAATGAAAGCTTTTTTTCTAAATATATCATGCAGTACAGTCATGTAACATTAGGGAAAAAGACACCATTGCAAAGTATTGAACACAGTACCTTCCAAAGTATAGTCAGAGCAACACAACACTAGGACAACTCATCTCTAAGGAATTAAGGCTTTATTCAAAATATATCATGCAGTACTGTCATGTAACAGGGGAAAATATACCCTTGTCAAGTATTGGCCCCAGGACCCTCTGAACTACAGTTCACTGCAATACACCAGTAAACCAACTAAACTCTGGGGAATTACTTGTGTTGTCACCAAGATATTCTGAGTACCATTGACACTACTTCTACATATAATGTGATAAATGACAGTATACCTGGGCCTGTGATGCAGACACTGAATCAGTAAACAGCCAAAGACATGTTGATGGATTGACGGGAGGCCCACCACATCAGGTACAGCTGACAACTGCACAGACTGCTGCAGAATGTCCACAGTTGTGTCACCTACATATGGCATGGTTGACATCAAAGCTATTTTGTGTGCTGATGTAATGGCAAGGCAGTGCAGATTGATTTCATAAAAGCATGACAGGTCAGTGTCACACATCATAGCCATCCAAATAAACATGTTCATGCCAATCCTGTGTAACACACTGCATGCGTGCACATATGTCTTGCAACTAAACTGCACCTCCAGTAATAATTACTCCATAGCTCTAGTTCTAGCTGTAACATTCCCAGCATGTCTGACATCTGGAAATCCACAGTTCAGGCCCACAGTCCAGTCTGTTGCACAACAACTACATGCTCAGCAATACAACCTACAAATAACTGAGCCCTGCAATGTCCAGCAGACCTGCTTGCTGCTACCACAGTCACTTCCATAGCAGGTCAAAGGCTTGGGGGGTGGGACACATGTCACAAATATCAATATGTGTCCTAACCCCCACTACTGTCTGGGTGGTACTGCTACTTAATGTATGTACCAGAGGAACATATCTCAACTGGACTGTCATGGGTACCCTCATCCTGGTCATGCTGTGACACAACAGTCAACAATGCTCCCTCACTGACATATACAGCTTGCTGTCCCCCAATGTCTTCACAATCCCCAGTATGACTCCTGCCCAGAATGCAGCAGCTGTGGCCTGCCATACATGCAGCTGTATGTTCAGCTACCTGCTACAGACCTACCATACCTCCCAAACACCTAGAACAGGGCAGCCACACGCCAACCATACATAAAGGGTTGGGGGGATGCTCAGGTGACAGGGACATGTATCACAGTCACCCCCTACAAACATACACAGCTGATACACCAGCATCAACTGCAGCAGCATGCACATTCAGATAAAAAGGATGTATGACACTCACATCTGCCTGTCTCCTTACTGAGCCCAACACACATTGTTAAACAGTTCACTGCCACAGAATCACAAAACTCTGTTAACAATGGCCAAACATAGCATGCAAATCTGTGGACATAACACATCAATACAAACAGTGAATAGTATTTCTACATACAATCTGTGATGCTGTAGCCCCACACCTTGGTAATGTCCTCCTTACAGGCCAGGAAAAGGGACAAGGCCTACATGAAGGCCTTAATTACAAGACTGTGTTCCCATGATATTGGCTAATGGCAATGCAACCCAGCTGTTCTGGATGTAATTAGCTAGTGAGTCACAGACTGCTGCACAGGCAATCACCCATTCATAAGCATTACCTACTAAAGGAAACTTGCTGTCTAGAGTAAACAGGTCTGACACTTTCGGCATGAAGACAGACTGTGATTCTGTAGGAGACTACAACTAGATTTCCTCTCACAAAGGAGTACAGCAATATAGCAGGTATGTCAGAGAATTAAGCATGTAATGGAATTCAGATGGGGGGATGTGGTCATGGGAAATAGGAATGTAGACAGTAGGCCTCAACCAAATTTTTTGGAGTGACATTTTGCTGTTAGTCTGCTCTCCATCACCTACGGCCATCCCTTATGGCTCTGTCTGCAGTGACATAGATCACAGCTCTGGCCCCTGACTCACCCCAGCAATGGTCAGCTCACATATGACTGCTACTGGAATGCTGTTGTACAATACAGACAGTAAGTACTGGTGATACAGCTGGCATATCACATCATGTACCGTCAGTGAGCCACTCTCAGTCTGTGAATGTCATACCGGCTTACTTCAAAGATTGTCCAGGTGTTCCTGACAGTTCCTGACATACTCTGGCTAGGTCACTGTGTACTCCACACCTGTATCTTATTGCCTGACACCTATGGCTAGCATACCTTGGTGACCCCCTGCAGCATGACAGCAGGTTATAGGTACTGGTAGTGGGGGGACACTGGCTCTGCCACAGCAGCAGTGCATACATATTGAGCATACAATGTAAGGGAATTAATACAGTACCAGATATTAATGTACCATACTGTGTTCCCAGGGGTCTGGCATGTTACAGACACATTCCCCAACTCTGTGGGCAATCATCATGTATTGTCCAACCTGTGTCCAGAAATTCACATTTCGCTGACAGGGGGGTCTACATCTATCAGGCACGTGTACACATTCTGCAAACATCTGGGTACCGTAGCTGTCAGACACCTACAAGGAGGATACCCTAAACCACATATGCACTGCTTTTAGTTATTTTGTAGCACAGCCTTTGCTGGAATGTCCGCATGCACATGTACTACTACTCACCTATTTGTCGGATGTAGGCTGGATGACATGGTACTGTAACGTTGCCCATAGAGGACACCCAACAGTCCCAACATTCAGTAGCAGTGTTGGCTGTGGGCACATAACACCACAGTCTGTCACAAGCACTCACTCCATATGTGGGATTCCTGGTACCATATGAGGTTACTAGGATATGGGCCCTGAGCAGTCATATGCCTAGGTCAGATGTTAGCCCATGTGTATGCAAGGCAGCACCTGATTCCCCAGTCCAGCAGGGACACAGGTGGCATCCCAAGGGTGTATGTGCAGTTAAGCATCCAGTTATCCAGGTTACATCTGCAAAGGTGTAAATGGCTACTCTGCCTGATGTGTACAGGGTGCCTATTCCACCGCAGAGTGATTGTGTGGGACACACATCTGAGCTGCCAACATGCCCAGTTCATGTGACACGCCAGGTTGATGGCATGTATGTGTGTGTGTGTGTGTGTGTGTGTGTGTGTGTGTGTGTGTGTGTGTGTGTGTGTGTGTGTGTGTTAACAGAGTGGAGCATGACTTCCACTCGTGCAGCAGTCTCAGCAATGTGGAGTCCGTGATTGCCTGGCATGTCACACTGAGGTCACCCCTGAGGGGTATGTATGAAACCAGGTAGAGGGCTGCCTTTATAGCCTATCAGTGTATGGTAAATGTTTGATGTCCTGCTATCCCCTGGTGGGGAACCTCTGTCATGTCCCCAGCTGCTGCATGTGCTGTGTGATGTGAATGACATACAGGGAATTAGCTACAATAATGGGCCTCATTGGGGGGGAATACGGGATGTGTATACCCCATGTCCCTTGATGACATACCCTTATGTATGACATGGGCCATATAGAAGGTGTACCTTACAATGGGTGCAACATTGTGTTGAAATGTCATGTTGCAAAACAGTGCAAGAAACTTCTCTGTGTGGAAGATTTTCAGTCCATATATCTCTAGTTAATCACTGTATATTAATCAGATCAGACAATAGTATTAGAAGTAGCGAACTTAAACTTGTCTTGAGTAAAAAAAAAAAAAAATATATATATATATATATATATATATATATATATATATATATATATATATATAATTGCACAGAATTACTAAGTATTTGAAAGTAATCCAAGCAAGGCAGGCAGTCTGTTTCCAGTCGAAAATCCTTTATTAAGTACTCAGACAAGTAATCCAAGTAAAACAAAAGTAGAGTAATAGTTTCCTCACAAGCTTTCTAAGTATATATATATACTTTTTATCAGGCAAGGGAGTGGCTTATTGTGCTGTAAAACAAAGTGTTATTGGTGCACATGTTAAATTCACATCCCTTCTTCCATCAGTGTGACATTCAAGCTGGTCCTGCCTTATTTAGTAGTTATAATAATATAACCCTTATGTACTTCAAATAAAATTTATAATGATGTGGTACCTCTTATTTAACCAGATTATTAAGTAGATTATTAAGTCTGTGATTTTATCCAAGACAATATATTACATGGCTGGAAATATATCAACCTTAGTCCATTTGGCAATCAAAAATTATATATAAATATATACATATACACTTTGCATGTATAAAATCAATTGTAAAAATCATATTCTATTTTCATAAACTATTGTTAACAAAGATCAATTTCATCCTTCTAGACTTCTTCAGGTCTGTGTACAAGAACCCTAAAAACTATCTATAAAAATATTTATAATTGTATAATTAGTTAGAATTGTTATTACACATTATTTTGAATAAAGTGGAAAAAAGAGAACCAACAAAGGGAAAAATAAGAAAAAATGTATGACGGTGGAAACAAAATATACACTTAAATTACAACAGATTTAAAATGGTATTTAAAACAAACAGGTAGAATAGAATAAAATAAAATAAAATAAAATAAAATTAGTCATCTAAACAATGTGGCAATTTTCTAAGTTCCAGTGCACTTTTAATTGAACAGTAGTAGTTTAGTCTAGGCTTCCTAAAGGAGTTCAGCTTTTATTGCCACACAAGTTCGTGTTTCTGCAGAATATGGGATGTCTCCTTCAAGATCACCCATGTCTATGCGATCCAGGATCTGGAAATTAAAACCTGTGTTCTTTTATGAAGAGAAAGGTGTTTGGCTAGTGCATTATTTTTACATCCAGAGTGGATTTTTGACAGGTGACATGAAATCCTATGCTTGAGTTTATTTAAAGTCTTGCCTATATAGAGTGCATCACATTCATTGCACTATGACCTGTAAATACTTTTGTAGTGTTACAGTCACCCCCTGCACTGGCCTTAATAATTTTCTTTAAATAAGGGCAATACAAACTATCACCTTGCTGTATCAATATACAAAATGCACAATTAGTTTCACATCTTTTGGTGTTTCTCTCATATGGTCTAGGTTTAAATTCAACAAAACTTCTAATGTTCCTGGCCTTCCTATAAACAAAGGATGGGGCTTCACCTAACATGTTAATCAGAAAAATGTTTCCTGTGACAATATCAGTTTTCTTCAATAATATTTTTGATACTGTGATAATCCAAAGTGAATGTCAGGATGCAGCTATTTTTGCATTTGTTATTCTCTGTGGAATTTCTTAACATTCTCCTACTGGGGAGGTTGAGTGAAGGTGCTTCAGTCCTTTTCAGTTCTATAATGGGTTCCAGGATGTTTTTTAACACCTGACTTTCATAGCCTCTCATTAGAAAATCATTCTCTAAGTTGCTCAGGTTTTTCAAAAATGGTTCCATCTGTGTGGTAATTCTAGCTAATCTATAGCCTTGGGATTTCACTACATTATACTTGTTTTTGTATGATGTAGACTTTTACTGTGGGGTAATAAGTTAACTCTCATTGGTTTTCTGAATAGATCAGTGGTGATTCTGTTACTGTTGGTGTCCTTGGAAATCTGCATATCTAAGAAAGTGTTTGAAGTATAGCTATGGAAAGAGGTAAACTTCAGGAAGGGGGTTGTTTGACTGAGGTAAGTGATAAAATTTCCAAGCTGCAAGGTGTCACCTTCCCACACAATAAAGATGCCATCAATAAAACGTAAATAAATCTGGAAACAGACTGCCTGCCTTGCTTGGATTACTTTCGAATACTTAGTAATTCTGTACAATTTTATATATATATATATATATATATATATATATATATATATATATATATATATATATATATATATATATATATATATATTCTTTTTTTTTTTTTACTCAAGACGAGTTTAAGTTTGCTAGTTCTACTACTTTTGTCTGATCTGAATAATATACAGTGATTAACTAGATATATATGAACTGACAATCTTCCACACAGAGAAGTTTCTTGCATTGTTTTGTTTTGGACTCACTTGTTTAGTGGGTTGTTTTGAGACTTCGGGGATACCACGGAAATGTCATGTTGCCAAACTCCTGTGTCCACTGCTCCCTCATGCCTAGGATGTAGTTAGTACTGTGATACTATGCGGGGATGTCACTCTTCCCAAAGGGGTTGACACTGCATGTCCTGCTATGCGGCCTGAGGCCATGTGTCTGGCAACAGTCATGCATCTGTGTGAGGCCCTCCTAGGCAGATGTTGACATCAGTAGGGTATCCAGTGATGGCACACACCATGCAGTTATCCGCAGACATGGTCGGACATAGGCTAATGGATGTTACATGCACCTCCTATTTGTACACCACACATAGAGGCCCAAACACAGAAAAACAGGTTACACACGTAGTTATAGGTCAACAGCTTGAGGTGGATTCCCCTGTGTGGAATAGGTGGGTCGTGTCAGCACACCAGTTTGCAAGCCTTATGGTAACATATGGTGTGATGCATACATGGGGGTGTTATGTCTATAATGGTCATGCAGGTTATACTGTCACAGAGTTTGTCCAGGTCAAGGTAGGCAGTTTGCACTGTCGTTTCCTGCTCATGACTTTGGTGACTGTGTCATACAGGTCAACCGAGTGTAAAAGACATGAACCCTTCCTTGGCAAAGCCTAAGTGTACATGATGGATTGTGTGCAGGTCACCACTGTCCTTGTTACTGGTTTTCTCTAGAAACTCTGCTATGGCCTTGCAGAAAAGCCTAGTTATTCTGCTGGGTCTATCATGTAACTAAGGGGTGAACGCAACACCTTACTCTAAAGGAGTGACAGTGGTCGTCCAACAAACAGCTGGGACAAAGGCAATCCTCCTTTGAATATCATTCCTTATGGTGTTTTAAGGTTATGCTTGGGGTCATGTAGGATGTATCCTGTGATCTGATAGGCTCCCATGGCAGATGTATACCATGACGTTCACATGGCAGTGGTGACCTGTTCCCTACATTTAGGAGATGGGGAAGGTATTGTGGCTATTCTGATGTACTTATGGGGAAGACAGGGGGTGAGGCCTACACCGACTCTGTCTGTGGTATAGCAACAGCACTGGAATAGCTGGTGTCCTTGAGCACCTCAACTGAGCAGCTGCAGGTGCTTCCTGTGCAATTACAGACATATGTGCAGTAGGGGGGTGACTGTCTGTAGTGGATGTAGACAATATAAACAGTGTGTTTGTTATGCATGTTTGCAGGACTGATCCCATTCTCATGTACACACTATGGAGACATTGCTCTAAATTGGGCATCTATCCCTACTTTGTCTCAGACTGCAGTATGTCATCCCTGTTATGGACAGTATGTATTGCAGATGTCCACCAGACAGGTGTACATATCCTAGCAGAGGATAATGTAGGCCTGTCGGGTATACCCTGACTACATGTATCCATACAAACACACATGCATCCATACAAATGCACATATATCACTTGTGTGTATGTGTGGATATTGATGCCAGTCCTTAATGAGGGGTTAGGGGTTGTGAGGCTGTTTATAACCTCCTAGAGGATGTATTCCACATTGGAGGTGTATGTATGGCTGACCCTAGCTAGATGGGTATTGTGGGAGATGGTGACTGCAAATGTGACCGCATAATGATTGCTTTCTCACAGAGGATGACACTATAGGTATGCTGCAGTGGTACTCTTTGTTGTGCAATGTCAACTGCAATACACCTTCACCTCATGTGGGGGTAGCCCCTGGGCACACCAATATGTTTGTATGTCTACTGTTGATGGCTCTCTAGCCATTTGTGTGCTGGCATGGGTACGTCTGACATTGTATGTTAGGGTCATTTAAGTGACCCAGGATCAGGGTATAGACCTGACTCCTAGTACAGTTGATGAGGTACATTTAGGCTGAATGGGCTTCCTAGCTACATGTGTTGGCCAGTAGCTAGCTGTGATTTGAATAGGTGTGTGCTGGCAATGGTGAACTGCCCCTGCAGTGTTCCCTGTGCATCTTACTGCCTGTACAGTGTGGAGGTGTGTATGTGTCTCACATATACAGACACCCCATGTCCCATGGCCTTACCGGCTAAACCTTGGTGTCTGAATGTATGATAGGATGGTTGACCAGGTAGGCTGGGGTGCTCTCTGCAGCTTTTGAACTATGGTCTGTGTGACTGCACAGATGTTTGCAGTACCCAGGGTTAGAACTACTTGCAATGAGGGCAAAATCATGTATACACCTCTAACATTTAGCAGCATTGCTGTCAATGTGTGCTGCACATGTATGTTGGTAGTGATAACTTCACCACTTTTGATAATGGAGTCACTATGGTGCTGCTGATAACCAGTGGAAGATGGATGAATACCAGTGAAGACAGATGGAGGCCATCTCTCACAGAGCATTGTGGTCTGTTTACCATATCATCCCAGACTCCCAGGTACTGGAAACCCTGGAATATCATAGGATAAATGTGTACATGTTAAGGACAATCATTCCCTAATTGTATTGTGGCATCAGATTGGGTGACAGCATAATGCAGTGTAAGGCTAGGGTCATACCTGTCTGTGACACATAACCAGTGTGCTCAGTCATGTCTCAGTGCATATAGTCCAGAGACTTACATGTCAGATCAGGCACACTAAAATGTACTGTGACAGACCCATGACAGTACCTCTTGGTGAGAGACAGCACTACGTGTGCACTATGGTGGAGCTTGCCACATGACACACAAGTAACTGTTACCATCCACATACACAGCCAGGCCAGAGGCACACCAGTGTGTCTCCACTGGAGTCCCCCTATGTGTAACATGTTTGACATGGGCTGACACATATGTGGCTGTAGAACACAGGTGTGTGTCCATGTGTGGTATGTGCTGTGTACGGCTGTGGCATTCATGTCAGGCTCTGCCTCTGAGATCCACTATCTTTGTGGATGTGTATGTTGAGGACCACTGCAGATGTTTGTGTGTGTTGTGTAGGTGTGGCTGGTGTGTGAGGTGTACTGATTGTGTTTACAAACTGTTTGGGGACAGTTATGTGGCCTCAACAGGGACAGAGCATGGACTGCAGGTTACTATTGTCATTGCATTTCTCACCAGTGTGTTCCTTGCTGGTGTTTGTAGATGACTGTCCATCCGTGCACATGAGGCAGGTGCTACACAGTGCCAGGACACCTATATCAACTACACTGGCTGGGGAAACTGTATGACATTGTCAGCCATATAGTCCAGAATCTGAGGGAGGAATACCAGGGAGACCTGAGGGGGTGGGCCTACAGACCATATGATTACTAATACAGTAGGAGGTTGACGACACAGTAGACCATATAGGCAGGGTATGAACAGGCAGTAATAGGTGCAATAGGTACATGCATTGCAACACCTCATAGCACATGCAGCAAGTAGCATGAAACATCATGATCAGCTGGGAAATGCATGCTGAATTGCCACTGTGTTGATAATATCCACAGACATACTGTGCTGATAGATGGTAGGGTTATGATGTGGGGGTTAGTGGTGGATAGTGCTGAAAAAAGTGGATGTGCAGGGTCTGTACATAATGGTGAACAATGTATGCAGTCCTGCGATGTGTTCTCCTGTTCATGTCTGTCAGGTGGAATGTACAGATGTTGCAACCCACCCTTTTCAGAAGCTGAGACCACTGCAATTCATGATCCCCTGAGACTCCATCAACAGGTGCTGTTGTCAAGGTTTGACTACAACCAGCAGCAACAAGCTGCACTGTGGGCAGACCTGGTAGCAACAGTGACTGATGTGGGCTACCAGGACAGGAGCTATGTACAGGTCCAGCAATGTGCTACAGATGTCATAAAACATGCATGGCAAAGGGCTGCAGCTGTGGCCAAGGGACTGTGCTGGCATAGGGTGAGGGCTTGCTACACAACCACCTCTGTCAGCCACAGAGGAGTTCCTGCCACACCTGGATTCAACCACCAGCTCATAAGAAACCATCACTACATAGGTCATGGAGGTGGGTGGCACAGATTCCACAGCTGGCAAACATCCAGGTAAGCCACCAGTGCTAATCATGTTAATACTGTAGCAATCATAGTGGCAGCCTCTGCATACCTGTATGCATATGTGAGGTCAACCAGCATTTGTGGTTGGGGATTTGTAATGCACACATGTGCACACATATTGTTAATATCAGCAGTTTCAGTAGTATCACAGCTTGTACTGTACATGTTCATAAATGCACATATTATCCTGTACCAATGCCACATGTGTGCGCCCTGACAATACCTCTCACCCACAAATCCATAGGTACCTCTGGTGTGGCTTGGGTACATCAACCTGTAGCCAGTGTGTGTGATGGCTCAGTTATACCCTTGGCATGTTAAGGGCTGCCAGTTTGCCATGCACACAGCTGTTAAGCATGTCCATGTTGCAAAACGTGCATGTTCACTTGTGATGGGGTTCACTGCAGTGCATCATACTGGTAATCACAGTAGCAATCTACAGGAGCTGTAACATATTAGCATGTAGTTTTGTATAGGTGTAGCCAGTCTGCTATACAGGGGTGAATTACTATTGTGTAAATGGGTGCACTGTGTATTAGGTGAAGGTCCATCCCATACTCTGACTTGTCACATATCTCACAGGTGTATCATACTACCAACATTAACTGCACATAGCTGCACTGCATGTTGAGCAGGACCTGTCCAGAGTCTGTCCATTGTGGTGTGATTGCATGCTATGCATGCCATCAGTCAGAAGGTGTGGTGTGTATAATGCCTTTGTGGCAGCTCATGTGTGTGTGTGTGTGTGTGTGTGTGTGTGTGTGTGTGTGTGTGTGTGTGTGTGTGTGTGTGTGTGTGTGTGTGTGTCTGTGGCTCAGGAAACATAGTGCAGGTATTCATGTAGTGATGTCTTCCCCTCACAGATGACCATGGGAGTTAGAGTGTGTCTCCCTCACAACCTGATGCCAGTGTGTCATCAGACTCTGATGATGATGGTGGCCATTGTGAGGTACAGATGGGGTTGTTGGGGGCTGGATTAGTTCCATTGGTTTACATCACACTTCCAGCCCCAATGTACCCACACACGGCCAGTTTGCCAACACATACCCAGTCACCAGCAGCCACAGATATTGGGCAGTCAGGGGGTGGTGACATCAAACAGTGGAGTGTGGGGACTACTGCATCTGTGACTGTAGACACTACCCATATCCAGAGAGCCGGTAAGAGGTCCCACCCAGGCAGATTGGCAGGGGTGCTCAAAGGAGGGCTGCTGCCCATCCAGCACCTGTCAGAGGTGTCACAGCACATGTCACCAGATGCAGGTTTCTGTCCACCTTAGAGACACAGGCACATTTTGAACAGTACACCAGACAGATGCTCAGGGTCATGGATGACACACTGTCTGGCATGTATGACACCCTCCATGCCACTGGTGATGCCTTACGTCATTTTGCTGATGTAGTGGGTAGACGGTGGGGTGAGACATTGTCAGTCCTTAACTGTGCAATGTGTTTGAACATGTGGTGGGAGTAGGGTATCAGACACATGGATGTAGGTCACCAACATCAGCTGATAGCCCACATGGCCATGCACAGTCAGACTCCTGTAGTGGCAGTACCACTGGCACTACCAATGGGAGGGTGCTGTCCACACCACAATATGGCAGGCCATGGGCACATAGTCCTGGGTGGTCCTGTGAGGGACACAGACCTGGCAGACAGCAGCCACCATCAGGAGGTAGTACTGCATCTGCCCTTGGGCATGGTGTTGCCAGTGCCACACCTGGCAGGACCAGTTCCCATGTTCCTTGACAGAGATGATGAACTGTACATTCTGCCATGTATGGTCCATGGCTATCCAACATACCCTCATGTAGGGCTAGCACATGGCTTGACTGCGTGCATGCACACACTCACACATGAGTGTCACATGCAGGTCACTGACAGATGCACACAGCTCCTCTTCATGGCCCAGCTGACCAGCACCCCTCCAGACACACACATATGATGTCAACTGTATGGCACAGCCTAGGCCTTTGCCAACGCCACACCTCACTCTGTGCATGTGATGATACCTGTGCCACATCCCTGTTATCCATATCATTAATGCAGGGACATGCTAATATGTGTCTGATGCAGAGGGTGAATTTAGTACAGGTAATGGCAGTATGTAGTGTAGTAGTGTTATGGCCTGTAAGGTGTTATCTGCTGGCAATTGTCATGTGTACACATTAAAGTGTACGTACCTTCCTGTTATGATGTTTTATTGCTGTTAGTACTGCAGACTGACTGTTGTCTCTCAGACCTTATTCTGTTTCTGTTCCAGATGTCAGTGTGTCTAACTCATGGTGGGCTGCTGCCATTATGGTAGATGAGGATGGCAGAGTGGCAACACAGAGACCTTTTCATCAGCTAGGTATGACTGAATGTGTCCATATTTACCTAGGTGTTTAAGCATGCAACAGTGTATGAGGGACAATGGGGGCAGACAGCATACCTTGCATGCATCTGCCTTGACACAGCATGCTTCTCTTGCTGCATGCCACCTGGGAGTTCCGTAGGATCACAGGTTCATAGGTACAAAGGAGGTTACTACAGTACTGACCCTGGGTCCCTTACAAGCCTATCCAGTACTCTATACCCAGCAGATTCATCTATCAACATCTGTTACCCCTGACATTGCTTGACACACTTTGGACCCCTGGAACAGATGTTTTATTTGACATCCACTCAAACTTGATGCAGTTGATGAGGGTCTGCATGCTACTCTGACATTTTTTGGGGAGTGCATTCCTGATACAGGGCAGCCTCTGGGAGACAAGCATGCCTCTTCAGCTGTATTTTTTTCTGTGTCATATATGATTCAAGCCTGTCATGCTGGTAATGTGCACAGACTTATACTGACATACATGGGGCAGCTGTTGAAGGGCTGACCAGAACATTGCCATCTAGGCATGCTACAGCCCACCTGTGGACAACCTATATAATAACAAGTGGGGCAGTACTGACTCAAGGCTGTCTGCATGGCACAGGTGTCAAAGGCCATGGGTAACCTTTTTGGGTATTAACATAGCCTTTCCATTTCATGCAGATGTCTGAATAGGTACATACCAGACCTGCCATGCTGCTAATGTATTGTTGTACTGACTGAGGACTATACAGAGGTAATCCCCACCTTTTTTCTGAATGCAGTCCCTTTACCTATGTGGTGAACCACATCCAAGCCTTTTCTGACCACTGCCACTACCTCATAGGTGAATGAAACAGTGTTATCAACCTGAGTAGCTAGGTCTGTCAATACAGTTTGTGTGTGTATTGGGTTGTCGTTGATGTGGGAAATAGTGGGTCCATGTCCTCACCATATGGTACAATTGTACTGTTTTCTGCATTCAGCAGGATGCCAGGACCTGGCCACCATTCCATACCTGCTGCATGACTCTATTGCAGTGTGGGTCAATGACAGACAGGACACTAATCACAGTTGCCACAGCTTTAGGTGGTACCTACATATGTGGGAGGTGGCAGTTTGCATTCATGCCTTCATACAGATGGGTCATTTTGGGTGAAAGCTACTCAGAGGGCATACACATGTCTAAATATTGCACACACATAGGCAACACAGGGTAGGGTTGCTACCTTATCAAATGTGGAATATGGGACATGTCTTGTAGTATTGTGACACTTAGAAAGACATACCATAACCCACAGCAAGTGCATCAGACAGGACTTTCCTTTGTTTGTCAATATGACTGTTTCTTTGTGTTACATCACCATAGGTTATGCTATTTCTCATACCACTAAGGTGGTTCTGATATGCAGTAACTACTTTATGCAGGTAGTAGACACTTTAGAAGATGTTTGTGGTCCTACGCTCTGGGGACCTATGTATTGTTTGTGTCATTGTCACAGGACACACCTGGCTAAGCATGGACTGCAACCTGTAGGGTGGGACAGGTGGTGGCCATAACCCCCACCTCTACAGATGTCTTCAGAATGTTCTGTTTGCCACATAGTTTTGTTCCATTTGGCATAACATTGTAGTTTTCTGGCAAAGTTGTGTGAATTCATTAAAGACTGACATTACACAACACTGACAGATATTTGCCTGTCAGACTTCATACTGTTCAGAAAATACATGCAAATGCACAACCTGTTATGCAGTGCTATCTCATGTGTATGCTTTTCAGAACAATATTTAAAGATTGACCCTAATGTGTGGGCTTCGTACCATTTTTCTGTATGGCTTTCTCTAGATGTCCTTCTGTAAGGGGTCAAGAGGTATTTTTGTGGCCATAACACAGGCACACTGCTGCAAGGGTATATACATGTGTAGACACGCACACAGCCACTCATGAACTGTCCTTGTTGATAGTAGATCCCCTACCTGGCTAGTTGTGCATAAGATAGTACAATATACATAGCGCATGACCCACAGAGGTTATACAGTTTTGCAGTGTCTGCCACTACTATTCTGGGATTAACAGGATGGCACAGGTACACAAAGTGGTATAGGCAGGCAAGACAGCCACACTGCAACAGAGGATATGCATACACACACACACACTCACACAGTTGCCACTATTGAGATTACAACCCCTACCTATCTAGTTGTATATAATATAGTGCTATGCCCTTAATGCATATGCCATGGAGCTAATATGCCTGGGGCATATCATTCAACCTGTTAGAACAATACATGTAGACAAAACCTTCTATAATGGGTAATACAGGCCCAAAAATAGGGACAGGTTTTGCATATTGCTCTTACAAATGTAGATAACTGATAGAGGACCTGTTTCATATTACCATTACTTTTGTGAAGAGTATGAAGTCTGACACTCAGATGTCTGTCATTATTTTCTGACTTCAGCTTTGTCATTGATTAGCCAGGAAACCATACTTTTATGACATACAGACAAAATGTATGAGGCAATCATCTGGACATTCTGCAAAACTGCATATAGTTGAGAGGTTTGGCCTGCAGAGTGTAAAACAGTGCATCTAAGGTTGATGACATCAGTAGGTTCTGTCAAGTAATGCAATGGTGAGAATCAGCAAGGCAGAACAGGCCTCATAATGGTATAGCCAAACCTCACGCGCATGCACAGACACACACACACACACACACACACACACACACACACACACACACACACACACACACACAAACACACACATAGTTGGCTGTCTTGAAATTAGAACCCCTACCTATCTAGTTTATTGTACTATAGTGCAATGCATTTATCTCATGCACCATGGAGTTTATATGCCTGCCAAGTGTCCAATGTTGTATCTAAGGTTGATGACCTCAACAGGCCCTGTCAATTACTGCAATAGGGGGAGTCAGCAGGGCAGAACAGGCCTCAAATGGTATTTGTTTAACCTACAAGCACACACACACACACACACACACACACACACACACACACACACACACACACACACACAGACAGACAGACATTGACAGACACAGACACACACACACACACACACACACACACACACACACACACACACACACACACACACACACACACACACACACACACAGTTGGCAGTGCTGAGATTAGAACTCCTACTTATCTAGTTCTATGTACTATAGTGCTACGTACTTATCACATGCACCACAGAGATCATGTGGCTGATGAGTGTCCAACATTGCTTCTAAGATGGATGACATGTACCGGCCCAGTACAGTAGTGCAGTGGTGAGTTAACAGGGTGGAACAGGCCTTAAAATCTATTGTCATTACACACATAAAGGCAGCAAATATAGACAGCCACATAAATATATACACACAGGCTGACTTGCCATTGTTGGAATTAGAACCACTACCTATCTAACTGTCTACACTATAGTACTATGTACTTTGCATGCACCATGAGGCTTATTCACTTGAAGAGTGTCTGACTCTGCTGTTGGGGTGGATGACATCAGTAGCTGCTGACAGGTAGGCCACTGTTGTGGGTGACACTAGTATCAGGGTCATAAAATTGCTGACTGTCACACAGACATAGGCCTGTCGGGTCTGTGTATTCTGCTGTAAATGTACTAAATACAGAAACACACACACACACACACACACACACACACACACACACACACACACACACACACAAGGCATGTGAAGTGAGATTAGAACCGCTACCTCACTACTATTACACAATGGAGCTCACCTTCTTACCCACACATGCCCATGCCACTGGTTACAATTGGTGTGCAAATGGTTGCAGCAGTACTTCACTGTATGCCTTTCAGGGTCTCTCTCTCTCTCTCTCTCTCTCTCTCTCTATCCCTCTGTCTGTAACTGTCTCTGTCTGAATCTCTCTCGCCCCCTGAGTCTGCCTGTCTATACTTGTTATATTTGTATATGTTACCTATACATATATATATATATATATATATATATATATATATATATATATACACATACATACATGTTTATCATACTCATCAGATGCAGATATATCTTATATGTACCACATACAGATAGATGAGGGTAATCTTGTCTAATGGGGGTGGTGAGAGACAGTTAAGGTGTACATAGTTGTGTGTATGCAAAGGCATATAGGTTCATAGGTTCATAGATTAGTACTAAGCTAACTGCTCTTGCGAGCAATTTTAAGCCTAGCCAATTATCCCTAGACCAGACTCAACTGCATCTTGTGTGTTTGGCAAACACCACACAAAAACCCCCAGACCACCCCCCCCCTGGACAATACAGTTCCAAAGTCAGTTTGGGTTTAGACATGGGGCTGTAATTCTCTAAGTGTAGGAACATGCCTAGTATGACCTTCTATAGTAACAGTGGGACCTCAATCCAGAACTACCTGTACTCTGATTCAGGATTGTGTTTGCTACAGCTGATTGGCTGATAAACCTGTGTAAACAGTGTAGCACCTTAGTGATGTACTGGCTGAGGGATCTCCTAGCTGTGTGCTATTCTTATTAACTGAGTCATATCTTGGGGTCGGTACAGAGTACATTGGATAAGCAGAGTTTTCCATAATATGTTTGGTATATTTTACATAGCACTGTGATTTCCTGGTATGTCAGTGGCAGATCAGTATAGCGTAATGTGAGGAACCACTGACAGACATTTGTTTACTGACTCCATACACTTCGGGGAACTATGTTACAGTACAAATTGTTCTAGTGTGCACACTCTATGTTTGTATGGTCAGTGATTCCCCTTTCCCTTATATGTGTCTCTTTGTCCTTCTGTAGTGCAGTCACAGCCTTTGTCCACAGTTGCTGCTGTTTTGTATTTATAGTTATGGTGTGAGTAGGGTAGAAGTCATAACATCAAACACAGGGTTTCAGACTTCACACCTCTGACTGTACCTGTTTAGGAGGTTGCCCATCATTGTACCCCATACATCTGCTGTAGTCCTCAGACGGTTTGAGTTACACTGTTATTATAAGGCTACATGTTGACCATAGCTCACAAACTCTTACAGACAGACATCTGGACAGGCCCATATATAACAGTCAGACACAGGCCCAGACATGGGGACAGGATCTTAATATTGCTCTTCCAAATGAAGAAAGTTGGTAGAACAGTTTTGTATTTGCTTGCATTTACTTATGGGTATGACATCTGCATCTCAACTGTCTGTCATTGATGTTTTCACATCAACCTTTATTGGTTTGCAAATAGTTTGCCAGGCAAATGCAATGTTATAACAAGCAGAACAGATGTATGAGGCATATGTGTGGACATTCTGTGATAGCCTGTCATTCTAGGGGTATGGATGGTGCCCACTGACTTGTTGTCAGTACTGACACAATAACATGGCAGCCTTTATATCCTGTCATTAGACTGACTTGTCACAACCTGCTGTTCTACTAGGCACTGTGTAGGTTACTCAGAGCTGTGTACTGTCCATATGTGTGCCCCCCTGTCCCTCCATTGTCTAGCTTTCCTGCAGTAACAAATATTGACTTCTGGACAGTGTGTACAACTCCTACTGTAGGTATAGCTGAAATGCAAAATAATTGGTGCAGCCAGTCTTGAACCATGGATCCTATCAACCACAGCAGAGAAGTATGTATTGGACTCCAACATTGACATTCATGCATTTGTCCTATGACCCCACTGTTTGTAAGTCCCTCACATAGTGCAGGGATTTTGCTGGCTTGGGGCATACTGCATATTGCGGGCAGCCAGTATTTGGGAGAGAGTTCCTGTTGTCCCACATAGCTGTCCGTGTTTGCTGCTATCCTAGTAACCCACTCCATTCCCCTGCATGCAGAAATACCGTACATACGCTACCGCAGTCTACTATCCCATTCATTTATTGTTAAGGAGAGTGACTTACCTTGTGCCAGCAGCAGCTGAGAGAGCAGTGCTTCATAGGTTCATAGGTGGGCACTAGGCTAATGGCCCTGGAGCCTTTACAAGCCTGGCCCAAAAAAATTCCCCAGACACCGTGCCACCCGATGTTAGTTCACAGTGCCCCTATCCAATAGGGCAACTGGAATGATCCCTGGAGTGAACTTTCTGTTACCCATCCACTCATCAAGATTTCTCTTGAAGAGGGCCAGCAAGGTGCTCTGCTTGACATGAATGGGAAGCTTATTCCAGTGTATGGGCAGAGTTTGGGAGATGAACCTGTCCCTCCAGCATGTTCTGTTAATTGTGGTAATGAGGTTGTGATCTCTGGAGCATGTGGCACGAGGTAATTGGGATTTCTTTAGGTGTAGCACTTCAAGTAGGGCTAGGTTGGTCATGATAATAAGAGACTGAGAACAGCTGAAGTTTCTTGAGTCTGTCCATGTAGGATATGTGTTTAAGGCCTAGGATCCTTTTTGTGAGGTACTTTTGTGGCCTTTCCAGCTGTAGTAGGTGTCTGGTCAGGTACATGCCAAATGGGGCATTATATTCGATGATTGGTCTAATGAGGGATGATGACCTCTTTCTTCCTGGATGTGAAACTTTTGGTTATAAGATGTGCCACGTAGAAGGACTTTCTGACCACAGTTCCAATGTGGTGGTTGAAGGTAAGGTGGCTGTCGACCTGGGTGCCAAGATCTCTTGTGACCCCCTTCAGTGTTCAGTGGGCTCCCATGAACATGGTAATTCATGGGAACTGAGTTTTTTCCAAAGGGGATGATAACGCATTTTTTGGCATTAAGCTTCAGGCCATGGTTCCAATATCAGTCATTGGTCTCAGTGATGTCCTTTTGTAGGATGTCTACATCACTTGGGGAGTTGATAATGACTCCTAGCTTGCAATAATCAGTGAACTTGGTCTGAGAAGTAGATGTCAAACAGGAGAGGACCCAGGACCGAGCCCTGTGGGACTTCACTTGCGGTTGGTCGACAATCTGACTTGGAATCTGCCACTTTCACTCTATGGGTACTGTCTTTGAGCAGATTTCCAACCCACCTAGTGATGTAAGGATTGATGCCTAGTTTGGTGAGTTTATAAATGATAACTGAGTGGGGAATGGTATAAAAGGCCTTGGCCAGGTCGAGGTAGGCTATATGCACTGTTTTACCCTCATCTACAGCCTTGGTGACTGCCTCTAAGAAGTCAACCAGGTTCAGCAGGCAGGATCTCCACTTGACAAAGCCAAACTGTGTGGGATCAAGAGTTTGAAGACTGCCTATATCTTTGTTAAGCAGGTCCATGATAATGCGCTCCATAGTTTTGCATACCAGACTCATCAGGCTAATGGGGTGATAGTTCCCAGGGTCTGTAGTTGCTCCCCGTTTATGGAGTGGGATGAATGTAGCAGTGCATCATTCATTAGGGACATAGCCTGAGGTAAGGCTGTGATTAAACATGGCACACAGATGTTGTGCCAGTTCGTTTTGTAGCTCATGTAGGATGCAGCCAGGGATATTATCAGGTCCCATGGATGCTGTATTCTTGGCTTTGGACAATGTAGCTTTTACATGTGCCATAGAAATGGTGGATACCAGGCTTTCTTCTGGTATTGTGATAGGGTTCTTGGGGGGGGGGTGGGTAAAGTTAGCACTGAATCTGTTGGCCAGTATGTTGGCTATATCTGTTGGCTTATTATAGGAGGTGCCATTGTGCAATAACTCAGAGCGAATCTGTTGTTTGCCTTTGAGGTTTCTGATACAGCTATAGAAGGCTTTGTGGTTGTTTTTGGTGTCAGCCGCAATTCTGCCTTCATAGCTGGCTTTAGAGGATTTGATAAGGGATCTCATCTTTTTGTTGAGACTGATAAGGGAGATTTTCCAGTCTTGTGACTTCATTTTTTTCTACAACAGTTTCTTCCTTCTGTTGTAGAGTTTATTTATGGCTGGGACCAGCAGATTGGCTTCCTTTTTTTGGAGGAGAGCTTCTTAGTTATATTTGGTATGGCAAGGTCCATGCATTTGTGTACATCCTTGTACCATGCACTGGTAAATGATTCAGCAGTCATGCAGCTACTTCCCATTGGCATGGGTGCAGAGAAGTTAGCCACCTCTGTTTTTAGGAGCCCAAAGTCAGCTTTAGAGGAGTTTTTCAGCATGGGCACCTTAGCAGGGTGTGTAAGTGAGATGGAGATTTCCATGGTGATCAGTTTGTGGTCAGATTTAACCAGGGAGGAATTGACTATAGGTGTAGAACAATGGTCTCCCATGTTGGTGATAACCAGGTCAAGGATGTTGCTTCCTCTAGTAGGGTCAGAATGAGCTGGTCCAGGGCATTGGAATTGATAAATTCCAGAAAGCGTTGGGCCTGTACATTGGTGCTTGAATAGTTTTCCCAGTTGATGGAAGGGTAGTTGAAGTCTCCCACTATGAGAGTATTAGGTTGGACCTTGATAGATTCCAGGGTGTTTAGGAACTTGGAGTGAGAGTCTAGTGCATGTTTGGGGTTCTGTGGCAAGCTATGACTTATACTGCCATCTTACCCAGTGTTAGTTGTACCTGAAGCATCTCGGATGCATTGTGCTGGGCTACTAGTCTAGAGGTGTGTGTGCCCTTTAAGAATATGGAGATGTCACTGCCTTTGGAGCTTCTGGCTGTATTCTTGGGCTGAAAGGTATGGAATAAGTTGTAGCCTGGGAGGGCAGGGGTGCTTTCTGCCTCTTTAAATCAGGTCTCCATTACAGCACAGATGTCGACATTCTCCATTTTAAGGAGAGCTTCAAGTGAGTGCATCTTGAGATTTAGACTTCTAGCATTGAGCAGCATGACCCTCAGATTGCATTTCTTTTGTAACTGTTACAGTGGATTTTTTTTTTCAAGGCTGACTCTATCAGATGCACACAGTACACAGCCTATACATGCTTAGGTATAGGTAGTGTAATGTGGCTGGCATCTATTTTACTGTGTGTATGTGAGTTGGACTCAGGCGTCAGTCCCTGGATTCCTAAGGTGTCAGTGTATGTGCTATGCATTGCCTCTTTGCCAAGGCCAGGGTGTACCGGGCACACCTACATCTGCATACAGGGTCAGGTTCAGGGGGTTCCTCCTCCAAGTCCCACTGTGTCTGCGAGGACCTTGGCAATGGTAGGGGGCTGTGTGTCCTTTCTCTGTGATGTTCCTACCATAGCTGTTTTCTCAGGATCATATTATGTAGTATGGTAGATTCTATGAACATGTGTACACATATGGCTGGAAAGTACTGCAGGGCTCCACCAGATATGTCAAGGCAGTAGAACTGAGACTGAAGCAGCCTAAATACATGTTCTACTATAGTCCTAGTTTGTGAGTGTGCCCCATTATGGCATTCTTCATTTGGTGTATGTGCATTTCTGATGGGTGTCTTCATCAACAGTTCCAGTGCGTAACAAGTATACCCCACTAGATGGCCATATGGGATGTCCCCCCTGGCAAATGCCTGGTACAACTCGGATGCATGCCAGATGTGGGAGTCGTGATAACTGCCAGGGCTGCCAGCACACACATTGTTGATAATGCCATGGGCATTACACACAACCTGACAGTTGATGGAGTGATACCCCTTGTGGTTGATATAGACTTTGCCCTCCTCACTGGGTAGTGCCTTGATGTGCACATGAGTGCAGTCTATGGCACCCAGTATCTCTGGATAGTGTGCTACATGGTGAAAGAGATACATATTGCTGGTCCTCTCCTCAGGGGTGTTGGGGAAATAAATGTGCTCACTGGCATGTGTTAGCATGACATCCAGGAACTGGTGGAGTACCCTGGATGCAGATGCCTGTGAGATCCCTATGATGTCCCCAGTAGGTCTTTGGAAGCTACCTGTAGCTTGCATTCCTAAGGCTACACATGCCTTTGTTTCCACTGGGATGGGTTCCCCTCTGTTGTCTCTGAGGTGAGGCTGGCAGAGCTTGGTGAGTTGCTGTAGTATGTTCTCAGTCTACCCTGTAGTGCTCTACTATCTCCAGCTCATCTATCCCCTCAAAGGTTACCCTGTCCTGAGCACTCTTCTCCCCTCAGTCTGGGCCTATTGTCAGCATCATCATCACTGACCTCAGTTTATAGTGCATACAGATGTAGCAGAGCAGCAGTAGCCCCTATCATTTTTTCTGTTAAAATTCCCAAGTGTGTACTCCAGTGGTGCAGAGTATGTGGGAAAAAATCAGATTGAAGGGTGTATGCATACTTTATACTGGTGTGCTGCAGATGCAGCCTGTGTGATAGGCTGATTATGATGCATTCCACCTGCCAGGTGCATTATTGAGGGGTTTGAATGGGCCAGTGTGAGTAGAACAGGGCTTATTAGTCACTTATGCTTGATTGGCTTTTCCAGGCTATTTCCCCCTTTTTTCTCATTTCTTCAACTGCTAGGTCCCATGGAGTTCTATGCAAACCTGGAGAGCTAGTGTAAACATTGTTAAGCAGAAACAGCCCTCACCTTTACATGGTCACACACAGCTTTTCTTTAACCACTTAAAACACATGCCATGGGGTTAAGCACAGCTTAGCAGCCTCAGACACATACATCCCTGCTTAGCTGTGCTTAACTGAGCACAAACAGGCACCGCTAAGCTGCAATCTGCTTACACATACTGTGACACACCCCCTTTTCATGTCAGCTTTCTCTTCTGCCTACACTACCACAGTTCTAGCCCTTACATAGTTAATACCTGTGAACATGGTGGCCCATTTTGCTATTCAGTAAACTTGGCTCATTTACATACACCTAATTGCGTATACCCTGGATACTCCACTAAACCAGGGCTTATGTCCTTAGCAACCACTATAACCTGCCATTGTGTGACTCTGAATGCTAGTCACTGTAATGCAATAACCTTGCTTTGCATAGGTGTAAATGTCATATTTTCCACGTATTTATTTATTTATTTTTTGCAAAATAGTATATTTGTGTGTCACTGCACACCGATTAAATGTGGCATACGTATTAAAAAAGTTTAATTTTTAATATATCGCATTACTTTTTTAGTTCACTGGCCATTGTTTTGGCCATTTCCATGCCTACTGGACATTATACCACCTTTTATTTGGGTTGTTATAGCTCCTGTTTAATTTTTATCTTCCGGTACATGGTTTGCACCCATGTACATTTTGGAGACTTACACGGCATATACACGGGCACCTTTATGCTTCCAGAATCACAAAATTACCTGATTTGCATGTTTTTTACCAGCAGATGAAGTGATTTGCATTCCACAGACACCTCCATATCCGCACGGTGTAAGGAAGCTCGTGGACACCCCATGCCTTGTTTCCTGGCTCACTCGGCTGCCATGTTCTGTGATCAAGCCTTACCACTATTCCTACACAGAGAATCCTTCCATGTAGGGTTTATTGAATTACCCCCACAGTGTTTGACAGTTGGCTTAGAGGATTAAGAAGTTGTTTCCAGTGGAGCAGGTTTGATTCCCTCAGCCTCTGTCGCCTAACTGTGTGAATCTGAGCAAGTCAATTAACCATACCTGCTCCGGGGCTGAGTGTAAAAGGGGTTCATGGAGAAAAATGCTCTACTCAGGAAAACAAATACAAATAAACTTTAAAAAAAATGATCTGCAATATCTAGTTGACATCCCAGGAACAGAATCCTGTGGGGGGGAGTCAAGAAAGACTTTTGAAAGTTCACTTGGAATCCTAGTTTGTGCAAGAGATCTCTCGCCCAAGAGAATGATTCCTAACATCTTGAAGAAGACTCTGCAAAAATAAGCAAATTATCTAAATATGGAAAAATGTGGATACCTTGTAGCCCTGAATGAGCTATAACTGGTGCTAGACACTTTGCGAACACTCTTGGTGCTGTAGATAGCCCAAAGTGCAAGGCATAAAATTGATAATGTGATCCAGACACACAAAACCTTAGAAACATCTGAAGTCTGGAAGATTAGGGATGTCATAATAAGCATATGTTTAGTCTAGTATTATCAGGAAACTTGAAAAAGGATGGAGAGGTAATGGGTTATGAAGACACATTTTTAATTTGGGCACTATTACAAACAGATTTAAAAAAGAAAGATCCAGAATTAGTCTCTAAACATTTTTTTTGTCACTAGGAACATCCTTGAATTAAAACCACTTAACCACATGGGAAGGGTGAACTGCTTCTATCATTCCTTGAGACAGAAGGAGATGAAGATATGTGGAAACAAAACAGTCTGAACTGCAGGATAAGGAATGACCCCCTAAAAAGGAAGAATTTCCTCCCACTGTCATCTGTAACCCTGATGAATGATTTTCAGAACCCATTTGTCTTAAACTATCTGCTGCCAAAGGGTATGAGAGAGATTCAGACTTTCTGGAAGAGAAAAGGAGCTAGGGTGGGTGGGGTTCACAAGGTCTCTTGAACAGTCATTCAGACTTGGAATGTCCTCGGTTTTGAGAGGTTTGAGATTTCTTTTCAGAGCTCCTTTTCTGTTGAGGCTGTTTATTCTGTTTTCTGCCAAAACTGGATGAGGAGAAAGAAAATTCCTTGGACGATTTGAAAAAGGAGGGCTGAATAATCTTAGAAATTCCCTGGATCATCTTACCATTTTCATCACACTTTTTGATCACATCTGCAGCAGAGAGGCCAAACACTAAATCTCTACCAGACAGAGAATTTAAAATCTCATTGTTTACATCATCTGGGATGTTCTGCAAATGCAGCCAAGCAAATCTCCTTAAAACAGAATAAGTGGTGCTAGCCTTGGTAGATGTATCAACAGAGTCATACATACACTACAAACAATGTGTAGTAACCTGTGTGCAATAAAAGAAACAAAGTTATTTAAAGCAAATTGTTCTTAAGAAAAAAATGTAGATATAATATTCCTCATACTTTCACAATTTGTCAGAACAAACTTTAACATATGAGCCTGGTAATTCAAAATTCTGAAAATAAAAGTTGCAGAAGAATACACTTTTTCCCCATATCCATCTATAATTTTCCCATCCTTAGTAGAAAGACACTAGATCCATCCAAGTTTGTCTTTGTCAAAGGAAGAACTTTTGCCAAAGGAAGGCCATGCTTAGTGAATCTGGTTGACTTCTTTAGAAAGGTCACTAAGCCAACAGACAAGGATAAAACTGTGTATACTGCCTACCTAAATCTGGCTAAAACATTTGATACAATACCCTGCTTGGGCTCTGACAAGAAACTAACAGAACCATGTATAGTTCTCCTTTATAAAATTCTGGACAGCTAGTTTGCTCTCTAATAGGACCTAAGAAGTTAGAATTGATGAAACAACCTCCACAAAGAGGCCAGTCACCAGTGGAGTCTGTTAAGGCACTGTGCTAGCCCCAAGTTCACATATGATTGCAAACTGGGAGCAATCAATGAAGCTCCCCAAAATGAGAACACCCTTCAGGAAAGTCTAATACAGACAAATGCTTGGAGCCAAAGCCATAGCTTAAAACCCAGTACCAAGAAATGGATCATAATATCTTTTGGGAAGTTATCCACTCCAGGTAACTATGTCAGCAATAAAACACTCCTAAAAGTTGATTCATAAGTCAGGGATCTAGGAACTCATGTAGATAGTGGCCTAGCCTTCGACCAACATGTGTCCAGGGTAGTAAGAAAATCCTTCTATGTTGCTTACCTTATAAGCAAGGGCATGGTATTTAGCTCCACAGAGTTCATCATATCACTGTACTTGGCCCTCATGAATCACACCATAGAGTATAGTATCCCCTTTAGTATGTACCTGACCAAACAAATGCAGCAACTGGAATGTCCACAAAGGTTCCTTACAAAAATAATACAAGGAGTAAACACAATGTCCAGTCCTGATCACTTCAAAGCCTTGTCTCTTTACTCAGCATCATTTACTTCTGAGAGGTGATATTTGCCTGGCATACAAGGCATTCATGGACCTTGTTTTGTTGAACCTTTTGCACATTGGCAAAACAACCAACATCAGAATTACTAAATTAAAACAGCTCAATTTTGTTTGCAACATAAATACATGGAGAGACAGATATGTTTCTCAGAGAATTCCCATTCTCTGGAACAGGCTCCTTATCCATTTGAAGCAGAGTTCCTCAATATCCCTATTTAAGCTTAACGTGCACCACTGTATGGGTAATTGGAAATTCATCCCTGGTCTGGTGCCTATGTCTCTGATAGACAAAGGCAGTCTGTAAATCAGCTTCTCTATAAATCGAAATTCTGAGTCACATTTGGGTTGTACTGCTAGGCTTATAAGGGCCCTAGTGGTTGTTAGTCTATTATACACCTATGAACCTATAAGAGTAGGATTGGAATTAACTAAGTGCTTAAGACAGTGGGATCAACTAAAGATATTGCTGCTTGGTCAGGTTTTCGAATAGTGTAAAAAATGTAAAAGACAGGAACTTTATATATCTTATCTGCCTTTTTAGGGACAGGTAGCTGATTATCAGGAAAACTGCAGGCAGTAACACGCACATCCTCCAAAGCAGACAGCACAGGAGGAATGGGTGCAGATTCTTGAAAATCCTTCTGTAGCAATTCAAAGTTCTTTTCGGAAGGACTGAGAAACCACAGTGTTCTCTCACTGAAAATACTGGGATTCTTGCAATAGTCTCAGAGAAAGAGGAATCCCCACAAGAAGAATCAGAAACTGAGCTCTCCTCTGTGTCTGAATCAGAAATCTGAGGTCAAAACCTGAATCCACTCCTGCATCTTCCTGTTCAGATTCAGAATCTTGGGACTTCTACAGAAAAAGAGGAATCCCTTCCTCTTTATTTTACCAGAAATTAATTTACAAGAAGGATCAGTAGCCTGAATTAAATCCTGAACCAGTTCTAGTAGATACACAGTTGGATTTTTTTTTTTAGAGGAAAAATGAGGATAACAGTGTTAGTAATAGCAACAGCAGCTTCTCCAGTGATGAGTACAGCATTCTGACACAATAGGGAACCTTTTCTGTTCCCTCCCTCAGGAATGACAAGATTGGTTCTCCCTTGCTCACTGAGTGGACTTCAACAGCCACAGAGGGAATGGTTAACTCTGGTCCATAGGCGGTAGGTGCTACACCAGAGGGATCTGGGGTAAAAGATGTGTATCTGAGGTACAACAAATGGCCACAGAAGAGTCATCCATCTATGGTTGAGGTGAAATGCTAGCCTGCTGTGGCGGAAAAGCTGTTTGCTTAACTTTTTTTCTGTTTGTGGCTGGAAGAAGGACCAACCATGAGACAGATGTCTGTTCCATGGTCAAGCGGAATATGGTACTTGTTTCCCAGGGGAAACAAGCAACAAATGTCAGTAAATCAACCAGTCCACAAAATTTACTTTTTTGACAGAAAAAAAACACATTGAAAGGCACATTAAAACATTATGGCAGCCTCACGATGGAAACATAAAACACAATTTCTCCACAAAAATATGTTTTGATTTAGCTTACACTACTTATAAAACTGACAGAAAGAAACAAGTGCTCTGTTTAAAAGAACATTACATTCTCCAGTTAGTCCATTAACTAACAACACTCCTAGCCTTAAAATAAATTTCCTAAAATGGAAGTTTTGTTTTACAAAGGGAACTTTATCTTACCCAGCAAGGAAAGCATGAGCAGACCTCTTCTTCTTCTTTTGGCTTTTCCTGGTTAGGGGTCGCCACAGCGGATCACCTGTCCACTCATGATTGGCAGTGGAGTTTTACAGTGTCAAGTTGCCAGCCCAGCACCCAACCTTCCACAGAAGGCACACTCACACCTAGGGCCAATTTAGAGTGTCCAATCCACCTACAGCATGTCTTTGGGATGTGGGGGGGAACCGGAGTACCTGGAGGAAACCCACACGACCACAGGGAGGACATGCAGACTCCGCACAGAAGGCACCCCAGCTGAGGATTGAACCGGAGAACCTCTAGACCATTGATCCCAAAAAAAAAACTCAGACAATCATAGTCTTTGACAGCAGTAAAGCCCTGAAGGACTGTGTACACAGACTTATCTTTTAGTCAGCTCAGCTCAAGTTACCTGACAGTTTGGGTGCTTTAAAGTTTTGGAAGCTGGCTGGCTGTTATATCTTTGCAAGATAAAACCTCATATAGCTAAGGGTGCCACAACAGTGATCAATATGAAGAGCATTAAGAGTTGTGCTGGGAAAGACTAGCTCATGTTTCTTTGCAGTGTATTGAGCTTTATCTGCTCACTGTACTGTCAGTTACAGTGAAAAAGTGTAGGATCATTTGATATATCTAACAGCTTTTAAAGTTGTTTTGGCCTCTACCACTGGTCTGTGGTGTCCAGCACTGGCAGCTGTTATGTGTGGGACCAAAGCTTAACAGAGGTGCTTAACAAAAGCTTTTAAATTATCGTTCTGACATAAGAAAAATGCTCAACAAACTTGCCTTTCCCCAGTTTTGGAGTGTAATCACAGCACTCCATGTGATATATAAGATTAAGTAATGGCACACAATCTGTGAAACTGACTCCTTTATGAATATTTGTTAATAATATTTGAAGGGCCCATTTCTCCTTACCTTGACTGAACAAAACTGAGTATTTGAGTGAAACTGTTTTATTCGCTAACTGTTCATTTAATTACTACCCACTGTTACTACCATGCTTGTGGCTGAAATTGTTTAATAGTTGCAAAAGATTATGGTTTAGACACAGCTGATTCTTAATGTTCTGAGTTTTTAATAATGTTAATTGCACAGTGTAGAGCTTAATATCACTTTTTTATTATGATAAAGATATTAAAGAAGGTCATCACCCTTCAAACAATGATTATAATGCTTTATAAGTTGGGTTTCAGATTTCTCTATTTAGATATTTATTTCTCCTATAGACAAGAATAATGTTTTATGCAACAGTTGACTGATTTGTTTTGATTTTGTGGCAGTGGATATGCTCATCCAGGATAGTTCAGGAAGAAACCAATAGATTTAGTGAGATGAGATGAAATGAAGCAGTATAGAGGAGATGAATGTTTTCAGGAAAATTTTCTATTTTTTTTTAATTTATTGTTTGTTTGTGAAAATGTTTACTATTGTTATTGAAAATGTTGTCTGTCTTCATTTTTACTATCATAAATCTTGCATACATTTTTTGTGCATGTATGTCAAATCATCCTCTAAGAACATCTACATTTTTAATATTTGTTTGTATGTTCACCCTGGATCTGTTCTGTATAATGGTGACTGTGACATCAGTACTCCTTCATTCATGCATGATTTCATTAAAAATAACTTACAATTTAATGTATAACAGTCCAAACACTGCCACAACATGCAGTATGTGCCTCTGAGGATCCAGTCTGAATAACAAATTAACACAGTATTTAACAAATAGATACCCATACTCGCCCTAGCAAGTGTCTCATTAAATCAGACATGGGTACCATAGTAAAAGGAAGATGTGCAGAGTATATATAAAGGGTACATCTCATCCATGTCAGAGTACCACTGATGATTCTATCAGTGCAAATCCAACACTATGATAGAGACTAACTCCAATATATAGTTCTGTATGTACCACCACTGAAGTTAACAGCATGCTGTGTAAAATAATACATACTCAAGCCACCCAGACAAACTAATCAGATATATCAGGCCCTTCACCATTTCTTGCAAATTTTCTAATTTAAAATTTGTAGCCTCCTCATAAGAAAAAAATAAAAACGTTTATGCCTTTATACTTATGTTTTGGTGCATTAATCTTATGCAGTGCTTCTTATGCTAATTCAGACTTTCCTGACAAACATAATATTCACTTGCATACATACATACATACATACAAATATTTCAAGCATGGGCATAAATGCCCTTCTAGCTTGCCAGTATACCAAAACACTTGTTCCCATAATAAGTGCCCAGACTGTTCTTAAAAATATCTAAACTAGTACTTGCTTTGATGTAATTTGATAGTCTGTTCCATGCATCAGTGCTGTCTCAGAAACAACACTTTCCATTCCTAGAGAATTGTCCACATAGGTATCTTCTTACCAATCTCTAAATACTTAGAAAGTGAAGGCATGCATTTACCTACAATCTGAAAGTGGTAAACAAATTCAGGTTAACAACCCATCACGATTTTAACCTTTTCGGTGGACAGAAGTGGTGATGATGTGTCACTACATTATCTTACAGGTCACCTTGTGATTTTATAATAATACATCTTCAGAAAACAAAGGGAACATCTGATTCCTCAAAGCAGTTCTATAGTATTACAAATACATTTTGTCTAATACAATGTTATATGCAGTGGTTCTTTTAAAATGTATTAATGCTACATGCAAACTGTTTTTGAGAGAGCATACATTTTTCTCTTATTTAAAGGTAAGAGCAGTGTTTGACTAATTGCTTCTGCATTAAGTATTTTAACAAACTTAATTAGCATTAAAAGCAAACTCTTATAGTGGTAAAGCGGCATTGTGCATTAAGGCCTGGCTTAAAATAGACTACTTTACATTGGGACATGAATGGTTGCATATGAAGCACACTTAACTTTGTACTTAGCTCTTTTAATATGAAACACAAAAGCTTTTTGATTATTATTCCTAGGCATGAGGATAATTTAAGTGTAATGCATCCCATCTTACTCTGTTAGGATGACAAGTTTGATTAAAACGAATTGCAAAGAAGATGAAGTTGAAAACAAAGAAGGAAAGAATAAACATACGCCAGCATTTTTGGATGAGAGCATTACTCATTATTTTGTTTTTATATGACTTTGTAAACCAGGTGAGTGAACTTCTTCAAAGATTGTTTTCAACCACAACTTGGGGAAAAAGACAGCAACAACTAAAAAAAAAACAACTTAGACTAACATATTACCTTCCTATATTACAAATCAGACTAACACTTAAATTCAGGCTACATTACAACCAACATGTACTGCTCAATGACTGCTGCAGCTGTGCTTTTAGATAAATACTATGTACACACATTATTTATTGTATTCTGTGCAAGGATAATAAAACCACCACAATCCTGTAACTACAATAATTGTGTTTTTATGTGAATGTTGTTTACACAAATCATTGCATTATGTACAAAGATAAGGAATATAGTGAGATTTTAATAAGATAGTCTAAGTACCAATTCCCTAGGTCTAACATGGCTCCCCTGTAACAACTATGCTATTTGCTAGTGGCAGCAATGAGAGTTAGTTTGCTATTTTTCTGTATTTTGTCTGGTAGCATATTCCATACTACAGGGCTGTTTTACAAACAGCTCTTTGGTTTTTGCTATGGTATAACTGCGGTGGTGGTGCTGCGGTAGCGTTGTTGCCTCACAGTTAGACGTTGCCCGTTCGATTTTCAGTTAGAGTGTCTTCTGTGTGGCGACATGCGTGAATGGGCGTTCCTTCATTGAAGGTTGTCCGTTAGGCCCGGCAAGCCAGCACATAAAACTCTACTGCCAATCATTAGCGGACCAGAGTTCTGCTGTGGCGACCCCTAACTGGGAAAAGCCAAAAAACACAAACAAACAAATATGTGAGTCTCTGTAGTCATTGGATGTCTTTACTTGTTAGGTCATACTAGAGGCTTTTGAATAGTATTGTTTTAAGGCACACTGTTTCATTGCTGTAATATTTAATAATGTGTTATTGCCTCATCTAGTAATCATTTGATTTTGTGTATGATACCACATTAGTAATCCTTCTTATATGATGACTGAATGAATCTGAATATTTTATTTGAAGAACATTAATATTTTGTTGGAAAATTAGATGGATTTGGGGTGGACCATGTGCAAGATGTGGAACAAGCACATTTATGGCTACTAATGCTCAAGACTGAGTAGGAACAAGATGGAGATTTGAAAGGATAATTCCAGCTGCTCACTGGTTTAGTTGTCTCTGTTTATCACACATTCGGTTCATTGAATTGAGAATATTTGAATATTTTTTCTCAGCACTTTTACTACACTTCTAAAAAGTTTTAAAAATACAAATTCTAAATGTCTGAAGGCAAACAAGTGCATCTTACTGCCTGTTGTCAAATTGCTCAGGCTCTGAAATGTACACAATGGACCAGACACTCCTACAGTTCCTCCTATATCCCTTCATAATTTTTTTATGATAATGCTGCTTTCTCACCTTCCTCACCAGTTCAACTGAGGATAAGCTATCCCACCTATCTAGATTCTTCCTCCCTTCTCTCAACCCATCACTTAAAGCCCTTCAGATCTAGAACTATCTCTTCCTCTACCCCATTTCTCACAACTTCCCTAGTCCTTCTCCTTCCTAAACCATTCCTGCAATCACCTCCTAATCTTTGAAGACTACCTTCAGCATAGATCTGCATGCTCTACATCCTGGTATATTTATTTATTTACTGGGATACCAGCGGTACTGGTGCTACGGTAGCGTTGTCGCCTCACAGCAAAACGTTGTCCCGTTCAATTCTCAGCGAGAGCGTCTTCTGTGTGGAAGTATGCATGAATGGGCGTGCCTTCATTGAAGGTTGTGCATCAGGGCTGGTAACTCAGCACGTAAAAATCCACTACCAAACATTAACGGACCGGAGTTCCACTGTGGCGACCCCTAACCGGGACAAGCCAAAAGACACAACAACATTTGTTTACTGGGAAATTCCTACTGGATGCAGGTCCTTTTTCAGTGGATGCCCGGGGAGAAAAGCTCCACATCATGTACATGATAAATAGAGATACAAAGTTGCAGCAATAGTAAACAACATTACAGGTTGTTGGCTTTAATGCAATAATAAGACATTGATTATCAACAGTATATACAGTAAATGTTGCAAGTTAAGATAGTTTCTTGTCTTTTATAATATTAGCAACAAAGTTGTCAGACAAGATTTTAAAGTATGTAAAGACAACTAGCTAATTCTGACTGTGGTTAGTAGTGGCGGTAGTATAGTTGGGTTAAGAGTCTAGGTGAGGGGGGTAAGGGTGGGGGCGTTAGTCTGGTTTAGAGCAAGGACAAAGCCAGTGCAAATTTAAGTGGAATTTGAGCGCAGTCTTGAAAAGGCTGCTGGAAGGTAGAGTAGTTTTAGAGGGTGGAAGATTGTTTCAAAGTTTAGATATGGTACATAAAAATATGGCTTCTCCTGCTGAGTTTTTGAGTTTGATAACAGTGAGTTGATTGTTGTTGCTTGATCTTAGGGCCCTAGTGGAGTGATAGGGCTGGAGAAGGGTTTGAAGGGATGTTATGGGGGTGGTTAATAAGTTTATGAGCGAGAGTGTGTTGATTAAAGTAAAGGAGTTGTGGGAGTTCTAGCCAGTTTAGTTCTTTAAGGGAGATACAATGATGACTGCAGTAAGAGGTTCCAGTGGCAAATTTAGCAATTTTGTTGTAACAAGCATCCAGCTTGTGTAGGTCTGTCTGTCTAAGGTTGGTAAGTATGGGGGATGCATAGAGTAGGGTGGAGATTAGTTGGGAATTGGCTGTGGAGATTCTAGCCACATTGGTTAGGAATTGGTGGCTTTGATATAATGCACCAAGTTTCTTATGAATTTTTTTTATTTTGAGAGATATGTGGGTGTCAAATCTAGGTTTGTTGTCTATTTCCACATAGAGTAATTTTGTGTGTTCTGAAGGAGAGATGATGGTATTGTCTTTGGCGAGAATGTTGAAGTGGGGGTGTTTTGGGTGGCTTTGGAAGGTTGGAACAGGAGAAGTTTTGTCTTACTTGGGTTGAGTAGGAGCTGAGCATTGGATAGCCAGCTTTCTACAGAAGAGAATGATTCCTGTGTGATTTGTTGTAGTTCTGGTAGAGTGGGGGCAGAGCAGATGAGAGTAGAGTCATCTGTGTACTGTATAAGAGATACTTGTGTGGTGGCAGTATGTAGGTTGTTAGGGAAAAGTGAGTATGGCAGAGGGCCAAGGATAGACCCTTGGGAAACTCTGAGAGTAACTGGGAGGCAAGGTGATAGGTTATCATCCCAGATTACTGATTGCGGGCGTCCATGTAGATAGTTGTGAAACCAGTTGCAGACCAACTGTGAGAAGGAGAGGTTGGGGAGAGTAGAGAGTAGTAGCTCATGAGATACCATGTCAAAGGCCTTTGAGAGATCTAGAAATACGGCAGTAGAGAAGAGGCCATTGTTTTTGTGATGAAGTATAGCATTGGTAAAGGAGAGCAGTGTGGAGGTAGTGCTATGATATGTTCTGAAACCATGTTGGATTTTGGAGAGGAGATTATTATCTAGAAGGTAGTTGGAGACCTGGGTGTTGATACAATTTTCAAGTATCTTGGAGAGAGGGGAGAGGATAGCAATTGGGTGGTAATTGGAGAGGTCAGTGGAGGGGGTGCCTTTGTGGAGTGGAATGATGTGGGATATTTTCCATATTGAGGGAACATAACCTTCTGTTATGAAATGGTTGATTAGAATTGAAATTGGGTAGGCTAGTGTATCAGCTGCAATTTACAAGTATTCAGAGGGGAGGTTGTCAGCTGCAAGTTTGGTGGGTTTAAGTTTTGACAATAGTCTTTTTATGTTGGAGGCAGGTACTGAGGTGAAGAAGAAAAGAGGAGTGGGGGTTTAGGGTTAGGAGTTGGGGGGCTGTTGTAGGGAAGTGTTGTTTGTTTAGAGATGTTATAATTTTAGTGAAGTGTTTGTTGAAGGATTCAGCAATACTGCTGGAAGTGGGGGGAATGGATGGCTGGGGGGTATCAACCTTCCCTGGGTGGAGGATAGTGTTAATAGTGGACCAGAATTGCTTAGGGTTGTGGTTATTATGGATAGGTATGGCTAAGTATTCCTCTTATGTCTCTGACAGCGGTAGTGGAGCGGGCTGTGAATCAGGAAGCCCATGCCTGTAGGCTGCAGAGGCTGTGTTGTGAGGCAGGTTAGTAAAAATCTTGCATGTACAGTCATAACAAATAAATCTAAAAGTAGTAGAAAGTTAAATGCCAGTATAAAACCTGTATTGCGTATAGCATGTACTGAATAAACCAGACAATATGGCAGGAAGAGTCTCATATAGTTTGTATGTAAATAAAAGGGTAACAGACTGGCAATAAAGATCTAACCTCTGGATTGCTTGTGTTTACTCTGGTATCATATGGTAATGCAGTGTTGCATTCTCTTAATAGTACTGTTGTATTAAGCACTGTTACCCACACTGTGCTACATAAATAAAATGTGTAGGAATGTTTGTATATGACTGTTGTAATCACAAGGTCATATACTACAACTGAGGGAGACTTAGACAGAAAACAGTGCAAAGATACACAACAAAATCTCAATAGCACACTCAACTGAGATAGAAACTGTTGTAATTTTAGCACACGCAGCCATGGTTCGAATCCTGGGAGTGGTAGTAAGCTGTATGCAGAATCATACCCCTCAACTGTACAGATTTTGTCAGAAAGGTTAGATAATTGGCTTACATTTCCTGCCTGTCCCCCTGGCAAATCAGTGGGATGATCCCAGAAGTTTTGGCAGCAAATAATGACATACAACTGATTGTCAGAAATCATAACCATCAGAAATATATCTATAAGAACAAACCTATCACTCTAGCAACTCACCAAAATGTTATGAAAGTAATATGCAAAGTATGTCCCATCTCTACCCCCCATTTTGTGAAGCTATGACCAGTGTGTGTGAAGTAACAGAGTGAGATGTATGTGCATAATAATAATGTGAAATCAGGTAATATGTGTGGCAACATTCAGGTAGTGTTAACAATTGTTCTCACAACAGGTCTGTCAGATAAGAAAACTGTGCCTGGAAATAAAAGATTGAAATCCTGGACTGGTACTGTTTCGTCTGGTATTGTATGGCATTGTTAGTGTTGCAGTTTCTCAGAATATTAATGTATTACTCATCACTGTCACCCACATTGGAATGCATAATAAAACTGTTGAGGAATCCCTGTATAAGACTGCTGTAATTATAAGGTCAGATTGTAAAACCACGGGACTTAGACAGAAATCAGTGAAGAGATACACAGCAATATCTACATAGCACACTCAGCTGTGATGTACACTGTTGTATTTTTAGCAGACGCAACCATGGTTAGAATCCTGGGAGTGGTAGTAAGCTGTATGCAGAATCATACCCCTCAACTGTACAGATTTGTTCAGAATGTCCAGATAATTGGCCCGTATCCACTGCCTGTTACCCTGTCCCACTAGCAAATCAGTGTGATGATCTCTGACATTTAGGCAGCTTTTAATGATATATAACTGACAGTCAGACATGTAAATATTCAGAAAATGTATATGAAAACAAACTTGTCATTGTAGCAACTCACCAAAGGTTTATGAGGGCAATTGTCAAAATATGTCCCAGTTCCACCTGCATGTTGTCAAGCTTTGGCCAGAGTGTGTGCAATAAGAGATTGAGAGGTATGTGCCTAACATCAACCTGGAATCTGGGAATATGTGTAGAAACAGTCAGGTAGTGTTAACAAACAATTACCTCAACAGGTATACCATGTAAAAGGTGTATACTGCAGGTAAAACACAGTTCACGTATATAGTTATCTACAAACATACCACTGTACAAACTAAGGCCAAAGACTAGTGTAATAATACCTGTAAGGTACAGATTACAGCAGTGACTAAAAAAGTAGTGAGAACTGCAGGGATATACAAGTTGTTAATTGACATCTCCCCCTCCAACGACATATGCAACAATAATCTAAATACACAACTCAATGGGTGTGTGTTGGGACATATGTCCTATTGTTTGATAAATACTGAAATGTGTTTCTATGGATGTGCCATGTTAAAATACTTCCACATTGGTGGCATGCAGCCATCAATGGAACCTGCATGCTGTTGTAATGGCCACTGTGGTTCCATATACGCATGTGTTCTGTTTGCTATGCAACTGTTCCATATCTGGTGTTTTGGGTTAATGGAAATATCTATGCATGCTGTTATACCTAATCCTGGAATGTGTTGACTATTACTAACCCACATATGTTTTAAAATTGCAACACCAAAACACGTTTGGGAAGGCCGGTCCCAGCGGATCCACCTCCCCCACCTCATCTGGCCGTCGCATCTGGCACCAGCATGTCTGGGGCCCACCCCGGGACCTCCTCATCTGCTGGTCCTGCACCACCTTTGGGTGGAACTACCTCAGGGGATGGGGCTCAGCCCCCCAGGAGTGGATGCGGACAGGAAACTGTCACCCATTGCCAGGTCCAGGGTCTGGTGGGTAGCAAGCTCCACAGGGAGTTTGGAGATCAGCTATACCAGCTTGAGGGCCTCATGATGCATTTAGAGGGTCAGCCTGCCCCTCCTACTCTGCCCCTAGCACAGCCACCTTTGGGCCATGAAGGTGCAGTGGTGACTGCCCATGGGTAGGGACCTCAGTCCCACTGTTTCCATTTGGGGGTTCATGGGCTTCCGACTTCCAAACACCACTCCCCATCCAAGGTGCTTACCCCCCACATGTGTCATATATCACCCTTGTATGCTGTCTTGTCTCTCATCTAACCCAACCTACCTCCACAAATATACCTACTATCCTTCCCCAACATCCCAGTCTTACCTTAAAAAAAGAAAAAAAAAGGCAATTTGTTCCCCCCAAAAAATCTCGCCCCGTACATAGCTGTCCATTTCACACACACGTCCACTGGACACATGTAATGTGGTCTAATTGGCTTCACAACATATTATTGTTGTCCTCACTCCTCTCTCAGGGGGTTGAGTGTCCAAATCTACCTCCAAATCAGTGTATATGCACAGCGGTTGCTGAAGAAGAAATGGGCAGCTATGGACCTTCCCTGCACCCGTCCTGCACTTCCCTCACTATTTTCTTTACTGTCTTTCCCTCATTGTGCACTTTTTCAGCACTTCCCTATCACCCCTTTTTCTTTTCTTTTAAAGAAATTAGCGCAGGAGTAAGCAGGAGTAAGCACTTTAAACAGCAGTAAACAGGTTTAATCCTGTTTGCGTTGGGGTAAGCAATGTGCACACAGAATAAGCAATTTTGAAGCTAACTCTGTAAGCATATTTAACCGGAAGTTAGCATTGCTTACCATCATTCAAACCCACTTAAAGCTGCTCAAAACTGCCTTAACCACTATGCATCCAACAGCCCTTGCTCTACCCAGCAACAAAATAAGCAGCCATTGCAGGTCCTGAACCCAGAACCCTGTACATTACAGTCACAGCAGTTAACCATTAAGCCATCACAGCTGCGCAGACAGTTGTTTTTTCCAATATATCTATCAGTACAAATATTGAATAGTATTGAACAATTGCTATGACTTCTACAATTGTGTAGTACTTGTTAGTGATATTACTGATGAATCACATATGATGTTATATCTAAATATACACATAGATAAAGATGGTGTGATACATCTGGGAAGGTATTTACAACAGTCATGTTTACACATAAGGATATATATATATATATATATATATATATATATATATATATATATATATATATATATATATATAGACATATACATATGTAGATATATGTGTACATGTGCATACACATATATATTCAGGTATATGTATTTATATACATTGTATATTGCATTTTGATCATTTTGATATATATATATATATATATATATATATATATATATATATATATATAGATATAGATATGTGTGTGTATATATATATATGTATATATATATATATATATATATATATCTATATATATATATATATATATATATATATATACACATATAAATATATATATATATATATATATATATATATATATATATATATATATATATATATATATAATTCAGAAAAAACCAAGCTATGGAGACAGGCACACTGTTAAAGATTCCACAAGTCTGTTTATTATTCCAATTCCACAAAAATGTACTGTGCAAGTGCTTTTGTAAAAAAAATACTTCCTCAGACACATCATGACACTTAATAAAAGACTCAGTTTTTATACCATACTTAATCAACACAAACCAATTTCCCTCCAAACTATTTAAAGGTACATACATATTTAAAACCATTGTTCATTCATATAATAAATCAATTTAACATAAAATACAAGATCAATAACATACTAAAACATATAATTATAAAATTTATTATATAAAAAAACCTATGCCATGTAAACTCATTTCTTAACATTCTTATTTCTTAAGACAGGTAAGAGGGATAGTGTATCATTCAGGCCATACCCTATATCGGCTCCGAGCCTAAAAATCCATTTCAGTCAAGTCTCCCACTGGCACATTGTACATGAAGTTCTTGGAATAAGAACATGTGTTGATTCCCCATAGACATGGTATGTTTAGCCAATGCACTATATTTTTTTCTCCTTTTTGTGCAATATTGATGGTCTCTAATCCTGGTTTTATGATGGCGGTTGGTTTTACCATGAAATATGTGGAGGTTCAGAGGGAAAGAAATTTGACTGGTTAGTGACTTTTGATGTCACGTCTCTTTTTACATGTATACCAAATTCTGATGGACTAGAAATGGTGAAAGCATCCCTTATGAGACATGGAAAGCATCAGAACAGTCAAATCGATTTTTTTATGTATGTTGTTGGAAATAGTTTTAGAGAATAACATCTTTCTCTTCAATGATAAGTGTTACAGGCAAATAGCTGGAGTAGCAATGAGCACTAGTTGTGCTAACTCTTATGCCAACCTGGTAATGGATGAGTGGGAATACTATCATATACACTCAAAAGGGAATACACAGATCAGGATATACAGATGCTTTGTGAATGATCTGTTTATTGGATGGAAGGGTAGTGAAGAAGCACTGGATGAATTATGTACAGAATTAAACAACACTAATAATTTTCTACAATTTACTACCAAGAAGTCAAGGTTAAAAATCAACTTCTTGGATGTAGTAGTACAACAAAGCAGTGCAGGAGTTGAAACCAGAATGTATAGAAATGAATGCTATCAACCCACTTATTTACATAGGGATAGCATGCACCCACCCCATATTTTCTCAAATATAATAAAGGGACAAGGACTCAGATCATCATGCCTCACTACTAGCGATGATGAATTTTTGCTAATCTGGTAGATTTGAAAAAGGAATTACAAGGAAGAGGGTACACTGAAAGTCATATCAATTTAGTATATGAACAGATTAAGGCCGAGAGGCATGGAAGAGGCAAGCCATATTTCTCAACAAACGTAGTTGGTATAGATAAAGATGATGCCATAGATATAAGAATTCCCCTAGTTGTTTCATATACCCAGGAAATAGGTAGTGTGAAAAGCATTATAAACAAGAATTGGCACATTATACTAGTTGATGAGCAAACTGAAAGGTGGGTAGGGCAGAAGCCTAAATTCACATATAAAAACAAGAAAAGTCTTAAACAGCAACTGTGTTATCCGTGGTCTAATGAATTGGAAAGAGGCACAAGGAAGTGTGGCAAGTGTAGTTACTGCGAATATATTGATACATATAGGTTTTTTAGGCATCTCAAAACTAGATATTTATGGGAGATTAGAGCTAAAGCTGATTGCAATAGTAAAGACTTAGTTTATTTAGCCTCCTGCATTGTGTTATAAATTTTATGTTGGTAAAACCTACCACCATCTTAAAACCAGGATTAGAGACCATCTATATTGCACAAAAAGGAGTGAATATAGTGCATTGGCTAAACATATCACGTCTATGAGGACTGAACACATGTTCTTATTCCAAGTACTTCATGTACAATGTGCCAATGGGAGACTTGGAGATTTAGTAAATGACACAGAACTAACAGAACTAAAATGGATTTTTAGGCTCGGAGCCCATAGAGGGTATGGGCTGAATGATACACTATCCCTCTTACCTGTCTTAAGAAATAAAAATATTAAGAAATGAGTTTACATGACATAGGTTTTTTATATAATAACTTTTTATAATTATATGTTTTAGTATGTTATTGATCTTGTATTTTATGTTAAATTGATTTATTATATGAATGAACAATGGTTTTAAATATGTATGTACCTTTAACTATTTTGGAGGGAAACTGGTATGTGTTGATTAGGCATGGTATAAAAACTGAGTCTTTTATTAAGTGTTATGATGTGTCTGAGGAAGTAATATTTTACGAAAGTGCTTACACAGTACATTTTTGTGGAATTGGAATAATAAACAGACTTGTAGAATCTTTAATAGTGTGCCTGTCTCCATAGCTTGGGATTTTTTTCTGATTTATATCTTTGGATTTTGCTCACATTGGTTTGGGACTTTTTTTGCATGCATATATATATATATATATATATATATATATATATATATATATATATGGGTCTGCTTCATAAGATCGACAGACCATTTGATCGACATTCATTTGGTCGACAACCAGTATTCAATGCACTTAACAGGGATTTGAACCCCTCCCCAATGTTGTGCAACCCTGGAGTTGATATATATAGTTAAGGGGTGTGGGGGGGTGAA